>NC_134221.1:24497500-24577500 GCF_965140235.1 Caretta caretta
TAATTGATCCCCCTGTGCAAGGCTTCTCTCTCCATAGCAAACTCAACTGTATCTGATGGGGCTAAGAAAATATTTAGGCACACTGATTGGGCACCAGAATCAATTTCAGCTTTGACATAATAAAGAAGAAATCAGGCATCTCCTACTATAAGACTGTTCCAATAAAAGCCAACTAACAGCATGACTCACGTTAATCACATTTCTAATAAGAGAAAATGTATTTTAGAAAGTGATAATTTTTAAGTTCAGTTTAAGAAACTGTATATTATGGTATGTGCGCACACACACACATTAGGAGAATATATAACACTGCATGCAAGACTGTTTCTCAGTTTTTGAAGAATTGTTCATTAGCTACACATTCCATGGGTGCTGAAAGCTTCTTGATACACAGTCAAAAAAAAACAAAAAACCGAGGCGTCCTTGTGGCACCTTAGAGACTAAAATTTATTTGGGCATAAGCTTTCATGGGCTAGAACCCACTTCATCAGATGTATGAAGTAAAAGATACAGGAGCAGGTACAAATACATGAAAGGATGTGGGTTGCTTTACCAAGTGTTAGGTCAGTCTAACGAGATAAATCAATTAACAGCAGGATACCAAGGGAGGAGAAATAACTTTTGAAGTGATAAGAGTGGCCCATTACAGACAGTTGACAAGAAGGTGTGAGTAACAGTAGGGGGAAATTAAATTTAGGTTTTGTAATGACCCAACCAGTCCCAGTCTTTATTCAGGCCTAACCTGATGGTATCCAGTTTGCAAATTAATTCCAGTTCTGCAGTTTCATATTGGAGTCTGTTTTTGAAGTTTTTTTGTTGAAGAATTGCCACTTGGAGTTCTGTTATTGAGTGACCAGAGAGACTGAAGCGTTCTCCTACTGGTTTTTGAATGTTAAACCGAACTCAGTATGGCTATTGTCTTGTCCTATCTTCTACTGGCCCCGTGCCTCCTCACCTTTTAAGAGAATGTTTTAATGGAGTTTGGAGGCTCCATACAGTTTGCTTTGTCTCGATAGAGGCCTTCAGATAACCTGCACTTTGATTTTTAAAATGAGTCAGAAAAAGGATTAACAACATCCAGCATTTATAAGTGCTTTATCTCCAAAGTGCTTTACAAACATTACCTAATTAACCCTCAGCACCTCTGTGAGGTAGGTAAGAGGGCTTTAAATTAGCTGTATAATGGCAGAAATTGTACTACTTTTTAAAGTGCTCTTACACATAAATCCTCCCCAAGTAGGAAAACAATGCTCATGAATAGACGACTTCTTACAGGGGCAGGCTATATTTCTCTTCCTACCAAGTGAATCCAAGAGTCAAGCGGAGGAAGAGTCTGCCTGTCCTGCCAGAGTTAATGCAAAGCAACTCTAGTAGTTCTGTTGAAAACTGGGAGAGAAAAAGGGTGGAGTTTGTTAGAGCCCCAAGTACACAAACCATATGGAAAGGGGGAATCTCAGAAAATCCAAGGGAAAAAAAAGCAACAGAATATTGGAAACAAATTGCCAAAGGTTAGAAAAAATACCACACATACATATGTAGTGCATTCACATTTGTACACATTTATTTTGTGTGTATATAGACACACAACTGTTAGCTATTAAATTCAGCAATATGTATCCCAGTAATTACTATGGATTAATGAATTTATACTGTAAAACATTGTTTCTCAAACTTTTGTACAGGTGACCCTTTTCACATAGCAAGCATCTGAGTGCAACCCCCCTTATAAATTAAAAACACATTTTTATATATTTATCACCATTATAAATGCTGGAGGCAAAGAGAGGTTTGGGGTGGAGGCTGATAGCTCATGCCCCCCATGTGATAGCCTCGTGACTCCTTGAGGGGTCCCATCCCCCAGTTTGAGAACCCCTGCTGTACAATGTCATCAACAGGTTTGGAAGCCAACACACTGAGTGTTATTAACGATATATTAGAACCGAAGTGATCATAACAAGACGAATCAGATGAAGAAGCGTCTTATTTTTGCAATTCTGCACTGGAACGTGACTATACCTAGATGTGCTACAATACTTATCTTCAGCATGTGAATTACTAGAGGAGAGAAAAAGAAGGTGGAAGGGCAAACAGAAACTTGATGGGAAAGTATTTACATACAGAATAGTGGGGCAGCTTTGTAATAGGAAAACTTACGAAAACGTGGGAAATACGAGAGAGAGAGAGGAAAAAGCAGTTTCCAGCTGCAGAAGAGCAAAAAACATCTTGGCATTTCTAAGTGGTCTTGTAAAAGGCTTGAAAGAGATCTTATTGTAGAAAATTCTGCAATAAGCATCTTCTGAAACTGAAGAATCTGGCCTGTTCAGAGAGCACCATACCACAAAATAGGAGATTCGGAATAGTTTTTGTGTATATAATTAACAAAATATCTCTCTAGATATATATGGTATAGACAAAATGCAAACATATTCTACAATCAACCTAATTGAACACTATAGATGTGAAAGGCAATATTGATTAAAACAACAACAACATATGCCTTATATATTTAGGATTTGTTCGCTATCATAATGGTATCTGAACAACTGAAGCTGTAGAATAAGTAAATGGTGATATACAAACTATGCAAGCTACACTTGCTAAATCAAAACATAATATTCAGAATACAGGTGGAAACATTCTATTCAGCTTATGGGCAAAAAAATTTAAATCTTTTCACATTGAGTTTTTAATCCTGAATTCATAATTTAGATTATTTTCAGTATTAATAGCTGTATTGCCTCTTTCAAAAGTTCTTTATCTTTGTGTAAAGCTATTTAATATTGGTGATTGTGGAAAACATTTGTTCATAATTATCCAGACACACACTGGAACAAGACTGAAACAAGAGCAGCATGCAAAAATGTATTTAAGGACTATCATCCCAAAATGCTGCTAAAAGCTATTAACCAGTACGTGTTAATTGCCACAGCATTCATATTAATTTTCACTTCAGGCCCGACATTGTGGAATATTTCCCTTGATACATTTTAAACAAAGTTTAATTTAAGGAACTGCTTCTATCAACACTTATGAAAATTAACAGCCAAGCAATTAGCACTCATGAATTATCCCTTCCCCTCTGCTTTCTACAGCTTCATTGTAAAAACAGTTACTAAAGGAGAAGTTGTGGGGTTTTTAAGAAGTTACCACAATCACATTCACAAAAAACCTTTCTGTATTACAAAAAGGCCCCAATCCTGAGGATACGTTTTTCAGCACCTGTCCAGATAAAATAAAAGCAGGGAGTTTGTTCTATTTGCAGTGTTATTGCAACCATACTGGTCCCAGGTTATGAGAGACACAAGGTGGGTGAGGAAGTATCTTTTATTGGACCAGATCCTGCTAGCGGAAGGGACAACTTTCGAGCTACACAGAAATCTTCTTCAGGTCACTTCCCTTCCACCAACAGGCACATAAGAGATCAGTGCAGCTAAAATATATCCTTCATTCTGATTTCTAGCTTGTGATTAATGTCAGAGGAGCTAAAGTGCAATTGGAGAACTGCAGTATTTTCTCTGGGCACAGAAAAAGCGTTTCACCTCTGTGTTTCTACATTATTCTAGAGTTAAGCAAACTTTTAGCTAGATCACTAGATTCCCAATTCTCCATTGACTATTTTGAACATATTGAGCATCTGTTCCTACTTTGATTTTCCCATAGCACTTTTGTGTTCGATGACATTATTTTGAGGACAAAATGCCTGATATTTGCACCATTTAGGCAAAAGGCAACTCATAGAAATAAGTTTGACAGAAGTGTGCCTTGTCAACGTTTCACTGGCTACCAACTTCTCAAGAAGGTTAGCAATGACTTGGGAGAGAAGTTGAATGTGGACTTACTTCAGGGATAATACCCTGGAGTGTCTGGGAGAGACCTCCGCAGTGGTCACACATTCTATTTATAAGTCTATCACAAAGCTCATCATTTTATTTATAGTCAGAGACCTCACTATCCTTGTCACTTGAAAGCATCTTGTTAACATTCTTCCTTTTAGTGTAGATAGCCACCCAACTAAACAGCTCTGAAACGCATACTGTACTAGGTAAGTACCTTTGGAGGTTAAAAGAAAAGGAGTACTTGTGGCACCTTAGAGACTAACCAATTTATTTGAGCATGAGCTTTCGTGAGCTACAGCTCACTTCATCAGATGTTTACCGTGGAAACTGCAGCAGACTTTATATACACACAGAGAATATGAAACAATTCTTTTTGCGAATACAGACTAACACGGCTGTTCCTCTGAAACCTGTCATTATTTGGAGGTTAAGTCTCTTGAACAATCATTCTTTCCCTCAGCCTGTGGTTTGAAAATAAATATTCCCTGTGTCTGTACAGTTTTTTTATCAGAAGTTCTTAAGTACTTCATAAATATTAATAAAGATAGGCAAGCAGTATTAGCTCCATTTTAAAAATGAAGAAACTGAGGCACAGGGAGATTAAATCCCCAGTCCTGCAATGGGAATTTACCCATGTGGAGCACATTGCAGGATTGCAGTCTAAATCACGTGTCCAAGAACATGCAAAACTTGTGGCAGGAACTGGGAACAGATCTTGATTTCCTGACGCCCAGTGCCATGCCTTAATCACAAGGCCACCAATACTCCCTTACGCTGCTGTCTATGCCACGGGTTGGAAAACTATTTTAAAGCTAGCCTTGTTTTCCCCCTGTTAACATCCAGAAAGTGAAAGAATCAACAAACCACAAAAAGCTATCTTTAAAAAACCTGTTGGCAGAGAATAGTGTGTCATCTGTCATTAGTGTGTGTAAATTCATTATTAGGCTTGCAGTAAAAACAATTTGGCCACCAATTTCTGGTACCTTAACATAATTTCCTATATACAAATTACGACTGGATAGAGTACAAGGGGTCAAAGGTCTCTAGTGCCACCAGATTCCCATCAGCCCAGTTTACCATTACATATTAAACAAAGACAGTGCATGTGAATGATTGACACACAGTTGCAGCTATCTGCTGGCTGTTGGGGCTACAAGTTTGTCAAGAGAAATTGATTTAAAGAGAAAACTGAAAGGTTTAGACAATCGGTCTGCTACCCCATTTGGCTGGGTAAAGTAAACATTTAGTTTGCCCTGCCTTTTATTTATTTATTTTAAAAAGGGAGTATTTTAGTGTATGTGAAACTACCAGATATTCAATTTGGCTGTGTGACAAGGGTTCCCAGAACTCTTGTGTGAGCTGATCATAATGCTTCCATTGTGGGTGTATTTTAGAAGCTGTATTTTCTAATTTATTTTTGATAATTCAATAAACTGATCAAAACAACAGGAAGAGATTAGAGTGCTTTAAAATGTTATTATTTCATAAACATACAGAAGTGATTATGAAACAGACACTAAGTCTGACAGAAAACACCTGGAAAATTGAGAGATTTAACAGAGTGGCATTTTAAAATTATAGAATTTAATGCTTTGTATTATTTTAAGATAATCACTTAAAAATAGGATTAATTAAAAACAACAAAAACTCACTAAAGAGGATTTTATTTCATTAAATTTATTTATGAAGGCATATTCAGGATTAGAATTAAAATATTCAGAGGTATGTTTTAGAGTTAACACAAGTTTTCTCTCTCTCTCTCTCTCTCTCACATACACACTCTCTCTCTCTCGCTCTCTCAGCTTGGCTAGAGTGGCTGATGTGCTTTTCTTTTTGTTTGCCAGTGATCCACAAAAAGTATTTTATTCAACAAACAGAAAATCTACATTACAATATTTTTTAAAAATTTTAAATCAAAGCTTTAGTAATAATCTTAAAGAGGATTTTAGAGCCACTCTGGTCTCTTGAGTAAATACATAATTAAGTAGGGTTTTTTAAAACATGTTTAATTAGGCCCCAAGTCCCTCCTTATCCACCCTTCTCTCCCCAATTATGTATCATTTCCCCAAGAGACATGAGTAGCTCAGTTAATTATGTAAATAAGATGTGCACTATTCCCAGAAAAAGAGTTATAAATATTTGCGAAAAAAATACTGCTCATCTCTTATCACTAAAAAAATATTTAAATACCAAAGAGTATTGGTCCCACCTACAAAATTTCATTAAAAAATATTGCCATAGAATAATGAAAAAGTTACATGTTTATAATTTCAAATTACTATTTAAAAAATCCAGCAAAACCGAAGAAAACCTAACGAGGTAAAGTAATTCACTACTGACCTATAATAGCTGTGCTACAGCTCAGCTGGGACGCAGTGTTATTATTATTGTGTTTTTTTAAATAGGTAATACACATGGAGCCTGGAAGAAAGGGTTTTATAATCAAAATGCTGACACAAACTTACACACAGTAGTACAAACAATGCTGCTATAACTAATATAATCCAATTATGCATTCACAAAATGCTAATTTGATTATTTTGCAGCGTTATTTGAATAGGCATTTTAATTTCTAGGGTAAAAAAGGCTTGACTGAAATATAATTCTCTATTAATCACCAAGATGTCACTGCATATCATATTGATACATTTCAAAATGATTATAAAAATGACTAATATGTACAGTACAATTTCCTTCAAATGTTACCGATTTTCATTAAACACCTGCCAAATGCATCAGTGTTAAATAGATGAAAATAAGATTTTAATTCTAGTCAGCTGTAATACATACTAAAGCAGGAAAAAAAGTAGCGGGGGTTAGGAGGTTGATGAGGAGTAATTTTTCCATTCCCCAACTTCCCAAGACACCATGCCCCACCTATTTAGCTCAAGCCTTGCTCAAGCTTTTACAGGTTACAAGATTTCAACCTTTGTGAATGAGGATAATTTCCTCTAGTCCAGGGATATTTTTTTTTTAAATCTCCTCTGTACACAATAGCCATCGGAAGTATATCATGAAAAGTTCATAACCTTTTGGCAAATCAGAATCCACTGACTCAAGAACACCAAAATATGAACTGCAGAAAAAGGAGGCCATCCTACTATTGTTGGCAGCAAGGCACCAAGTAATTCTCTCAAACACAGAGTTTGCACTAATTAATGCAATACTAATAAATACAAGATAACATATAAAGAGGCAGTCAATGCTCTACAACTCCACAAACTACCTCTCTAGATATGTTTAATCAAATTACATGTCTGATTTTCCATGTTAAAAACACTTGACAGAAAGCGAAGATTTCCCACCAGAACAGTAGTGAAGCTCATACTCGACACTCCCACTGAAGTCCACACAAACTAATCCAGCAGAAAACAGAGCTACTCTGCCATCTGTAATTTTTTCAGCACATTGTGACACTGCCCTATGATCCTAATGTTTATATTTTTCAGGGATTATAATAGACATGGAAGTGATAAAAGCTGAGGGGAACCTTGCACACAGAAGAAGCAATTCTTAATTTAGTTCTAGGTAACACATGGTAGTTAGCCCACAATTTAATTGTATTTGAATAACTAAGCTGACCTTCCAGGCATGCTGCAAAGCCTGACTATTTGTGCTGGCACTGTGGAAGGACTAAGGTGGTTGGGGGTAAGATTTCTGTCTTGTAGGGAATGGGATTTTTAAGATACATTGGTTTGCTGACTGTTGATTAGGTGAGGGTTACTGTGTAAAAGGAAGTGCTGTTGTGTTGGGTGATTTATATTTTGCATTCCTTATGGTACTGTTTTTAAATGTACATCAAAGGGCACTGAGAGCCTTGGATGGATACCCTTTGTGGGTGAAGTGCTTTCAGAGAAAATCTAAATAAATATTTATATGGAAGGAATCAGAAAAGACTAGCATTGTGACACAACTTCAATAGGGGTTTGGGATGTGTGGGTAGGTGGGCAGATACTCTGAAAAGCAAAGCAACTAGTCAAAGACTCTACACTGGATTAGATGGACCTCTGGTATGATCCATTATGGCATCTCCTATGTTTCTGTCTGGCAAATGGTCTGTACATTACCCATGAATCAACAAACATTTTTGAAGGTACTAAAGGGCAGGGCCGGCTCTACAGTTTTTGCTGCCCCAAGCAGTGAAAAAAACTGCCGCCGCAGACAGCAAAAGGAAGAAGCTACTGCCAATTTGCCGCGGCGGCGGGCGCAGCAGAGAAGCTGCCGCCGAATTGCTGCCCCAAGCACCTGCTGGGAATGCTGGTGCCTGGAGCCGGCCCTGCTAACGGGATAGAAACTGCTGCTCCCACCACTGGAAAGATAGATGTCCTTGACTGATGAATAAAGTGTTGTACTAGCTCCAGGGGATTGAAAGATATAAACCTTCAAATTGCATGATATTGATCAACTTACTTTCCCCTCACACGTAAATGCAGTTCCAACTAGGCTTCAACAGCAGCTCTCTAAGAAATGGCTACAGCTAGACCCAGTGCTCTTCAGCCCCTCTGACTACTTGGGATTAGACATCACAGAGGCAACGTACAGACCTTGCCAAAGCTGAAGTTGATGGTTCTGGAAGATTTTTCAATCCCTGCCAGCCATTTGGGCCCTATTCTAAACTCAGATCCCTCTGGCTAAACTCAAGTCAGAGAAGTACCATGAGAACATCTGTTTCAGTGAGATTTCTACCAGCACTCTCCCTTCAACCCCAGGTCCTCGCAAGCTACTCCTCCTGCCCTATTTGCCACTGCAGACTCTGGGAAGTGGGAACCTTCCAGGAGGGAAAGAAATCTAATTGCCTTCTATGACTAATCTAATTGCCTTCTAGGACGAGATAACTGGCTCTGTGGATGAGGGGAAGGCAGTGGACGTGTTATTCCTTGACTTTACCAAAGCGTTTGACATGGTCTCCCACAGTATTCTTGCCAGCAAATTAAAGACGAATGGGCTGTAAGTTGGATAGAAAGCTGGCTAGATCGTCAGGCTCAACGGGTCATGATCAATGGCTCCATGTCTAGTTGGCAGCCAGTATCAAGCAGAGTGCCCCAAGGGTCGGTCCTCGGGCCAGTTTTGTTCAATTCTTCATTAATGATCTGGAGGATGGCGTAGATTGCACCCTCAGCAAGTTTGCAGGTAACACTAAAGTGGGAGGAGGGTAGATATGCTGGAGGGTAGGGATAGGATACAGAGGGACCTAGACAAATTAGAAGATGGGGCCAAAAGAAATCTGATGAGGTTCAACAAGGACAAGTGCAGAGTCCCGCACTTAGGACGGAAGAATCCCATGCACCACTACAGACTAGGGACCGAATGGCTAGGCAGCAGTTCTGCAGGAAAGGACCTAGGGGTTACAGTTGTTGAGAAGCTGGATGAGAGTCAATATGTGCCCTTGTTGCCAAGAAGGCCAATGGCATTTTGCGTGTATACGTAGGGGCATTACCAGCAGATCAAGGGACGTGATCGTTCCCCTCTATTCGACATTGGTGAGGCCTCATCTGGAGTGCCGTGTCCAGTTTTGGGCTCCACACTACAAGGAGGATGTGGAAAAATTGGAAAGTGTCCAGCAGAGGGCAACAAAATGATTAGGGGACTGGAACACATGACTTACGAGGAGAGGCTGAGGGAACTGGGATTGTTTAGTCTGCGGAAGAGAAGAATGAGGGGGGATTTGATAGCTGCTTTCAACTACCTGAAAGGGGGTTCCAAAGAGGATGGCTCTACACTGTTCTCAGTGATAGCAGATGACAGAACAAGGAGTAATGGTCTCAAGTTGCAGTGGGGGAGGTTTAGGTTGCTCTGCTAGCTACCAGAGACCTTTGTGCAGCTGGCAGCAGGGAGAGAAGGGCACTAGCCTGGGACTTGGGGAGACCAGGATGTTATTTTCTGTTCCACCACAGGACTTCGTGGGACTTTCAGCAAGTCACTTTGTCTCTGTGCCTCAGTTTCCTATCTCTAAATTGGGGATGATAGCACTTCACTACTTTACAGGGGTGCTGTGAGGATAAATACACCAAAAATTGTGAGGTGCTCAGATACCATAGGGGTGGGGCTAGATTTACTAGAGAGAAACTCTGTGCAATGCAACAGACGATATCCATGGACACACCAGTAATCGAGTAGGGATAAGATGCCTAAGACTCAGCTGCATTAAACATTTTACTGAAACTACCACGTGCTGAAGGATGGACAAAAGTCCATGATATAACCTTCTAGTATTAGGCAGAGCATACATACCATTTATTTATTATATATTTTCATTTGGCTCCGATTGCTATTGCCTCTGGGAACCATTATAATGAAGTCAAAGAGAAAAATTTTAGGATAGCCAGTTTAAAATAATGAACTGTAGGGCTGTTGTGATGTTTAATTGAAGCCCAAATAAATATCTACACATTGTAATGTCATAAGAGCAGACAGAGCAACCTAACCTTCGATCAGAAGCCAGGTCTATGTAATAGGAAAATGTTTGATTCACTTACCTTGCCATCAAATTTTGAGTACTCATTGAAAGGGTTGTTCAACTGCAGTGGGCACTGCTCAAGTCGCACAGACAGTAACGACTGCTTCCCAGAACGTGGAGACTTTACTCTGAAATTCTTTTTTTCGAACAGTGAGCTTAGCTCCTCTGCTGCAATTAAAAAAAAGAGAGAGAGATAAAAGCATTTGCATTACCATGTGCAAAAAGGATGGAGAAGAGATGAATCGGAGGGAACATCATAAAAATTATATAAAACAATGAACAGTCTAAAGAAGATAGACTGGGAGTTTCTATTCACCCTGTCTCATAACAAAAGAACAAGGGGACACAACAAAACTGAAAGGTGCCAAATTCAAAGCTGAAAGCTTCTTCGTACAATTAACCTATAGATGTCATTACTACAAGACCTTATTGGGATTAAAAAGAGATTAGACATTTATTTTTCTCCTCCCATCCCTCATCCATCTTTTCTATATAGCCTATAAGCTGTATGCAACAAGAACCATCTCTCACTATAGGTTTGTACTGTGCCTAGTGCAACGGAGTGCCGATCTTGATTAGGATCTTTAAGCAGTACTGTAATACAAATATCAAGAATACCTAGAGTTACAATCATCACTACCATGGCAAATCCCAAAAGGATGTGTCCTCCTTGTAGATTGAGCACCACTCGAATCTATCTCTGGCCAGGTGCTTAAGGTCACAGCCATGTAGTGGCATTCTTCGGTTCACATGATTCGGAAGTTGCTGGTCTTCCATTCTAATATGTCCATACCAGTGCTCATGTGGGGTGGTTGCTGGGTTCAGTTTCAAAGATCTTCATTTCAGATCTTGTCCTGCTCTTAATACGGAGCAGCTGACCAAGATGAGGAGAATCAAAAATGTCAATCCAATGTACTTCAGTCTTCCACAGCACCTATGTTTCACTTCTGTACAATGAAGCTGATATAACTGAAGTTCTATAGATTCACAGCTGCATAGCAAGCTTAATGTCATGACGTTTCTGTGACTTGCACTCCGTGTTTTATTAAAATATGCTTATGAATGTGAATATAATGTAACTGGAATATGCTTTATGCAAAAAGTATCTTGTAAGGTATCATAACAAAGGTTATAACCTACTGAATATATTCCTCCTATTTGTTTGTTTGTATGTATGTATGTATCATTCTTGTATCTGAAGCTAGAAATATGAAGTATAACTCTGAGGTCCTATTGTAATTATGCAATATGTGGGCCATTAGTGGTCGTTTTAAATCTTGATGGATCCCATTGACTAGGACAATTGGTTGTGAATGGATTTGTTACCTGCAAGCCTTCCTGTGTGTGTGTGGGCCAGTCCCTGGGTAATGAAGAATGAGGTCTCACAGGGACATGTGACTGTCACCTGATGCTGAAATCCATCTTAAATCTGGTACTTTTCCATTTAGAAGAAGAGGTGGAGACCCAGAGATACAAAAGATTCCCACCTTGTGCCAAAGCTATAAAAGGAGGTGGAACAGGACAAAGGGGAAAGCTCCTGCTTAACACCTAAGATGGCTGCTGGAACTAACAAGGACTGTACCAGGGGAAAGGATTGGGCCCAGACTAGGAAGGAGTCTAGTCTGTGGAAGAAGCTTATTGGAACATCTCTGGCGGTGAGATATTATCTGTAATCAGTTTCTTAATGTATTAGGCTTAGACTTGCATGTTTTTGCTTTATTTTGCTTGGTGACTTACTTTGTTCTGTTATTACCTGAAACCACTTAAATCCTACTTTTTATACTTAATAAAATCACTTTTGTTTATTAATGAACCCAGAGTAAGTGATTAATACCTGGGGGAGCAAACAGCTGTGCATATCTCTCTATCGGTGTTATAGAGGGTGGACAATTTATGAGTTTACCCTGTATAAACTTTATACAGAGTAAAACGGATTTATTTGGGGTTTGGATCCCATTGGGAGCTGGGTGTCTGGGTGCTGGAGTCAGGTAACCTGCAGAGCTGTTTTCACTTAACGCCTCCAGCTTTGGGGGCGTGGCCTGGACCCTGGGTCTGTGTTGCAGCAGGCTAGCATGTTTGGCTCAACAAGGCAGGATTCTGGAAGTCCCAAGATGGCAAGGAAAACGGGCTCAAAGGTAATCTCAGCACATCAGGTGACAGTCCCAAGGGGGTCTCTGTGACTGAACCTGTCACATTTCAACAGAGGCCGCTGAAGGGCCCGAAACATAGCAGCATATACAAGTGTGTGCACATCTTTTGAGCATCCGCCAGCAAGGTCTAAGTTGCCCCCTTTGTCATCCAGATAGGTTAATATCGAGCTGGCTGTAATCTGTAGCTGGAGACTGCTCGATGGTAATGGCTAGAGACTTAGATTTATTCAGAATCGTAACAGTAAATATTAAAAAATAAACAAGAGTTTTGGAAGCGATATTAATTTTTTGCTTCTGGGCAATCCCACACCTAACTAGTAGGGGTTAAAAGGAAACACTCTTGGGGCAAGTTATCCCATCAGGGTTCCTTGCACCTCCTCTGAAGCATTTAGGACTGGTACTATTGGTGACAGGATACTGGACTAGAAGGACCATGAATCTAATCCAGTGTGGCAATTCCTACATTCCCATGTACTTCCCCTCTTCCAGCAAGCTGCCTTGTGGGGGGTCTCATCTGGAAAAATAAGGCCTGATAACACCATGCTTGAGCAAAAAGCATCCTGGGTCACAAGGAAGTACAGTATTGTGATAATAAGGGTAATAATGAAGTTAACGTGTAAATTAGTGGGGCATAAGAAGCCTGTTATAATGCTGTTTGATATAATAGCAGGATTGTCAGCAAGAGTTTAAACCCAAATTTATGGAAATTGATTTTTTTTAATAAAGGGAGGGTCCTAATGTTACACGGATTCTACAAAATCAGGATGGACGAATGTAGCTCAGAGCCTGTAGCATTTAGCCTACTAGAACCAATGGGTCTCATTCTCTAGTACAAGTGACTGAAACTGGACAAGTTTGGTCCACATCTTCTCCTGGAGCAAACCACCCCAAACTCAATCAATCACTATCTGAGAATCAGCATCAATCCACCTAAACTGTCGATGCTCTGCTCTTTATGCATACATTTGGATTCTCTCAAGTCCCAAAGATTTACATGCTGCCCCTCCAGAGAACAAACAGTTACTGAGGCAGACTAAATAGGACTCAGAAGGTCAGTGCTTCAGGGAGGCAGTTCATTTTTTGAATTGTGAAGTTAAAACCTGTCAAACTGTAACTAGTCACAAACTCAGTTTTATTTTTATCCATCGGATTACCTGAAAGTTCAAACAGTTGGTAAGGGTGGTATATACTAAAAGATACCCAATAGGTTAGAGCAAGATATAGATTAATCCAGAAGAGCATGATTAAATTTTGTCTTTAATTATGGCAATTTAAACCCCATAACGTATTCTGTTTGTACAACAGGCTTGTTTTAGTTTTTAAAAATTCTTATTTGCCACTATGTTATAGTTTCATAGAGTTTCATAGACATTAAGATCAGAAGGGACCATCATGATCATCTTGTCTGATCTCCTGCACATCGCAGGCTAACCCACCCACTCCTGTACTAGGCCCATAACTTTTTGCTCAGTTGTGAGCTGTAATTTCTTGTGCCTTTGGAAAACACTTTGTCCCCTGGAGTTCTGTAGAATGATTTCATTGGTTCAAGTGTTTTCCTTGCTTGTGTTGTTTCTTAGGAAATATCTGAGATGTGCTTGCTTGCTATTTCTTTTGTTGGCATGTGCAGTGAGAGGATCTTTGGAGTTCTTCTGTGTTCATTTCTGTGGCATCTGTTTTGCATAGTTTTCATTTTAGTCAAACCTATGTGTGACTCAGGAGTTTGAAACAGCAGGACATTCCAGTGTTGTGAGAAGGGACAGGGAAAACCTATTGAAAAGGACAGGGAACACCA
The DNA here is from genome assembly GCF_965140235.1 of Caretta caretta. Lineage (NCBI taxonomy): Eukaryota > Metazoa > Chordata > Testudines > Cheloniidae > Caretta > Caretta caretta. The sequence goes on from NC_134221.1 coordinate 24,511,736, forward strand.
CTGTAACGGCCTTCAGTTTTAGAAGGAAAACCACAGGTGTTTTTTTGTTTTTACAAACGATAAGTTTAGCTACACTATTTTCACATCCTAAAGCTTTTTAACTAGCCTGCATATGTTGTTTTGCTTTGTTTTTTTATGGAATTTTTAGCTGAGTGTGTTATTCTGTACAAGCCCAAAGTGTTCAGATGACTGTCTCAATATATTGTACATTTTACTACATTTCCCCTTCTTTCTGAACAGCTTGTTACATTTTTCAGTGTTATCAAAGTTTATTGATGAATTAATCTGAACAAATAAAGAAGCCTCTTAGGTTGTTTTGTACAGCCTCTCTAACTCCACTTTAATAGGCAAAATCCATAAGGGTCTCATTACAAAGCCTATTGGACGGACAGCCAATCTTTTTAAAAGAGAAACATACATATACACAAAGTATTTCATCACACATACACCCCTTTGAAACACAGTATTTCAGTTATGAAAAGTAATCTCCCTCAATAGTTCCCATATTTGAAAACAAAACCACTAAATTCCTGGATGCAATTTATTTGACCACAAAATATGCAGCAAAAAATGTATCTGCAACAAAAACTTCCCAACACATACTAGCACAGTTTGCATGAGAACTAGGGATTTGAAAGTTTATGAAGAAAGGAAAGTTTATCAATGACTTTTTTTTTCCACTCAGCATTCATAAAACAAATTAAGCTAATGCTTACCCACCTTGGTAAATGCTTTGAGATGTGTGGATGAAAAGCACTAAGTCCTACTAAGTGACCTGAAGATTCACTTTATTTTATGTAAAGATAGCAAGTATAATTATTTTAGAAAATAATAATGCTTTGTCACTTCTCTGGTGTCCTACCTGAAGATCACAAAGTGCTTTACTAACATTAATTGTAGCCTCAATACATGGATGAGGCAGGACGGTATCATTGTTCCCATTTTATGGTGAAGGGATGGAGGTACAGAAAGGCAAAGTGAGTCAGTGGCACAGCTGGAACAAATTCCAGAATGCTAGTAACTCAACAGAACATCAATCTCCACCTTTTCCCCACCAACAGTCCCTCCCTTCAACACCATAAGTCAGCTTCCCTTTAAATATCTTTGTACTTTTCCCCACACTACCTCTTACGCACAGAAAAAATCTCCCTGATACAATATGTACAGCTCCGACTTGACCTTCCTTAAAACTCACCTCCACTGTGATGCCTCCAAAACCCTGCCTACTGAACTTGGCCAAGCAGGTGATCAGCTGTAACTCCCCACTTCCCCTTTCCTCATTTTCTTACATGTAATTCCCCATTCCTGCCATTCCCCCTCACCCTATCACTATCTATAATTTAAAAAATTAAAACAAATGATAACTACACACATGCCAATTCTTCGTCACATTCACTGGTTGTATGTTACATCCTCTGTGGCAGAGACTGTCCCATCCCTGTCAGTACAGTGCCCTGCACAATGACACCCTGCTCTAGATTGGGGCTTTTGGATGCTACCAGAGTATAAATGTTTGTTTACCACTACTACTCATTCCTGAACTCCATTCCCCTGCTCTAACCACTACCTCCCCAACACTTCTTTCTGTGTGCTTATAACATCTAGGTAGCCAAAGAAACAAGGAGCCCTTTATATTTGAAATAACTGTCAATAGTAACTGAAAAGAAAGACAGAAATAGTGAAACTATTTCCCCCATACTTCACCCGTCTTCAGTGATCTCCAAAGAATCCCCAAGTGAAGGAGTACAGTTCTCCACCTTTAACAGAAGCCTATTGTAACAGGTTGGCAGATCTGAGAACTCTGTTTAGGAATAAAGTGATTTTCAGTTCAGCTATCCTAAACTCAGTCTCTAGAACTTTGCTGACTCATGCTGACAGGTACAGTAACTCCTCACTGAAGGTTGTAGTTATGTTCCTGAAAAATGCAACTTTAAATCTTATGGGAAAATTGGATTTGTTTAACATCGTTTCACTTAATGTAAATGCAGGGGGTTAGGTTCCAAGGAAATTTTGGGGGGCAGACAAAAGGCATTATATATACTATACAGTACTGTGGTTGAGAAGTGCCCCTGGCTTACCCCACCCAGGCAGAGCCCGCTGCAGGCAAGGATGCCAGGAAGCCCCTTCACAACAGCAGCGCCAGCTTACCCGGAGAAGAACAGGTGCCGACTTTCCTGGGGGAATGCTCCAGGCTCGCATCTTCCCTTCCCCACTCCACTCCAGGCCCACCTCCTCTCAGGAGCACGCCGCATCCCCGCTCCTTCCCCCCACAGAAAGTCTTAAGAGCCTCCAAACAACTGTTTGGCTGGTTTAGGACTTTCTGCGAGGGAGGGGGAGGAGCGGAGACACGACGCTTCCCTTCCCTTCTCCTCCCGCTCCCTCCCAGCGCTTCGCACTTATGACTTTTGCGGGGGGGGGGGGGGGAGAAGTGGAGACGCAGCGCTTCCCCGCTCCTCCCCCTCCCTCCCAGAAAGTCCTAAGCGCTGCCAAACAGCTGTTTGGTGGTGTGGGAAGTGCTGGGAGGGAGGGTAAGGAGGCGGAGAAGAGGAACTTGTGCAATGCTCCCTTGTAAACTCTCTGCTCTTCCACAAAATCTTACATGCAGTGGACAGAGCGGGCAGCCAAACGACGTTATAAGGGAGCATTGCACAACTTTAAATGAGTATGTTCCCTAATTGAGCAGTGATGTAACTCTGAAACAATGTTAAGTGGGAGGACGTTAAGTGAGGAGTTACTGTAGAGCTCGTTATTGTTGAGGAAGGTTGGGGTGTCTGCCTGATATCAAGACAATTAGAGACTGGGGCGGAGGAGGTCCTGCTGGGAATTCCAAGAAACATCTAAGACTCAGGATAAAGCTTAGACCGTGGTTTATATTTTGATTGGTGGGTTTTGTTTTCTTGTTTTTTTAACTGTTATTTAAATTTCCTCTAAGGTCAAACACCAGGAAGGAAGTTTAGACTACTTACCTACCACACTCTGGAGTGGAGAGGAAATTCCAGCTGCTCACAGGCAACTCTGACTAACCCAATGATGTGTCAGACCCTTAAGTGATCGTTTAAAACAGGTTTCAGAGTATACTATACTTACAGAGTCTTTTTTTTCCACATGCACCAGCAACAGATAGTCTGTCAGGCTTATGAGTACTTTAAAAAATGTAACCCCACTCCAGAACAGAATTGTTAGGGATGTCTACATATGGGATTTGTTCAATCTTGAAAGACAAACCTCAGGGATTCAAAGCAATTAGAAATGATGCATTTTTAAAAAAGCAACCTCTGTTTTGTTTTGGAAACAGCCTGTTACAGCTACAAACTTTTTGAGGAAGAAGCAAAGAACTGGGAAGGAGAAAGACTGGGAGAAAATTAACTTTGTCTTTTGACAACCATGAGAGACAGTAGAAATAAAAAGTCTAGGAAGCAATATGTGGGTAAGCTAGGTGAATACGGCACAAGTAAATACAGCACAGACCTAAATAACACCTACTTTTAAAAACAGATTCTAACCTCCAAGCCTGTAAAAGAGCTACTGACAAGGGGAGGACAGCGGAGGAGGAGTTGTACACACAGTCATTCCACTACCAGAATCTAAATCTTTACCTTGAAATATGCTTTGGGTTTGGGACACCTATCACAAGAAGCTGACAAAACAAAGTGGTGTTCTATTTAAGGCAAAGAGTCAAAGTATCTCAGAAAGAAGTAGCTAGTGGAGAACTTTTCAGTCACTCTCAAGGTCCAATCTGATCCCTTCATACACCAATGACATGAAATAAGGAAAATACAGGAAGGTGAAGTCTGCCAAAGACAAAATTTGGGGGATGGGGAACTAAATATAAGGGAGGGGCAATAACAGGAAAATTTACCCATGCCTTACCTGAAAATTTCCTTTCTTGGAGTAATGAGGTCTACAGATCCATGCAGCCTTGGACGCAGACCAGACCAGTTAATCAGTGGCAGGGGAGGTGTGGCACCACCTCTGAGAAACTGCCAGTGGAGACATTTTCATAGCCTAAGAAATTTCTAACCACTCTATATCTGTAAGGAACATTAAACACTAAAGACTAAATAGAACAATCCTCCGGCAGAGCAAGGAATTCAATGAACAACAAATGCTTAGTGCCAATTAATAATCCCATAGTTGTCTCAAATTATCAGCCTATTCAGGGTGGGCAGGATTTGTGGACCTCATTACTCTCAGGAAGATAATTTTCAGGTAAGGCACAGATAAATGTTCTTAGTGCGATATGTAATGAGATCCACAGATCCATGACACTGGGATTTTCCTAGCAGCGTCCACTCACAGGGAACTTTACACAGTTATGAAGAGCTGTGAATGAGAGTACCCCTCTCCTAATAGTTACTGGGATATACAAATTTTCTTAAAGCTAACGTTAAGAAAAGTGTATCTGTACATCTGGGTATAGTGCTTAGATTATCCACAAATACAAAGTTTGTTTTTAAAGTCATAAGATACATATAGTGCATAATCAGCAATAACCCAAATTTAGGTGAATAAATTTAAGAATACAGTTTAGATATTAGCATCCAAGTATTCGGGTACTTCACTCATGGAAAGTTATACAGAGAGTTGGTTGAGGAAAGCAAATATAGCAATGAGTGAAGATTGTCCCTCAGTAATTGAGAATTTAGGGTAGGCTGTCCATTTAGAAAATATAATCCATATGGAAAGTATTTCAGTTACTTTCCCCACTGTGCTTCTCATTGGCACACCAGCTCATCTCTCCTGGTATTGCCGAAGTCCTGTGATGTGTTCTATGTAGATGTCCCTCAACCACCTCCTCCTAAGTCAGACGCATCCATCTACCACAGGCTACCTCAGATTATGACTAAATGGACAGCTTGAGGAACTGGGAGAAAATATGAGCAAATGTGAGCAGATGACCCAGTGGCTGCTTTACAGATTTCCTTGTATGACACGTATGATCTTTCTGCCCATGAAACTGCCACTACTCTCAGGGAGTCAGTTCCGATTTTGGAGGATGGAGTTATGCTTTTAGACTTGTATGCTTCTGAGATACAAAATTTTAGCCATCTGGAAACTGAAGATTTTGAAGCCTGCTTTCCCTTTGACACCAGATGATAAAATACAAACACAGTAATTGTCTTTCTGAACTGAGCTGTGTGGTGAATATATACTTTGAGAGCTCTGTGGACATCCAAAGTATGCCACAGTTTCTCTTTGGGATGCACGGAGCTGGCCAGGAGGATGGAAGGACAATTTTCTGTGCTCTACAGAGCCTGGTCTGAAGGCAGAGTTGATTTGAGGACCACTTTATCATCTTTATGGAAGGTACAGTACTGAGGTTACTAGGAAAAAACTCCTAACTCACTCCCCGAGGGCTGAATTGACTGCTATCAACAAGACCACTGTAATGGTTAGAAAATGAGACACCTTCAGGAGTGGTTCAAATGGAGGGTCTGAAATGGCCCTGGGAACCAGGTTAAGATCCCAAGAAAGAACTTTGTGTGCTTCAGGAGGATGTAGAAGAAATGCTGTTTTCAAAAAATGTTGGACATTTGGGTAGGAAGAAATTCACTACTTCCCGGCTTCACTAAGGATGCTAGACAAAGCAGCAACTTGACCTTTGAGTGTCTGAAATGCCAGGCCCAGTCTGAGTCAATCTTAAAGAAATTCAAGAATCCATTGTACTGAGGTAGATATAGTAGTGAGGCCTTTGTCCTAGAACCAAAAGGTAAACCTCAAGCAGGCCCCTGAATAGACAGACTGAGTTAGTAGATTTCTTTCTGGAAGCTAAAAGTATGGGCATTTCCTCTTTGTCGTCTCCAGCTCCTGCGTTATTCCAATCTGATGCTTTCCTAGTCTTCTAGGTGTAGCTAGAATTCCTTACTGCACCACTACACCTTCTCAGGATGCCTGAGAAGGGATATATAGCTATAGAATGTTTAGGGCATCTGCAGACTTCATACTCAGAGTTTACTATGCTCAGTACACTCTTGCCTAAAAGAGACTATCCTCTGTGGGAGGGTTTTTGTTTTGTTTTTTTAATATGTATTTGACTATTGAGTCTCTAACTCTGACCTTCTTCCCCTAATGAGGAAGAATTCCCTGTGTGGATGTTCAGGCCCAGAGGAATCAGTATGCCTATGGCCGGGATTTTTCTGTATTTATCTCTCTTGCTTTGCTCTGAAAGTGAGCAGGGGAACGCACCACTGAGGATTATCCTCCATGCTGCACACCGCAGATTTACGCCACTTGAGGGAAACAGATTTCATTTTGTGCCTTTTAGAACATCTTCCAAAGGAGACTGTGGGGAGAAAGGGAAACCCCTGTGCTAATCAAATCAAAACTTGGAGATTTTTTTGTTTTGTTTTTTGCTCCGCAGCAGGGAAGAATGGGACTCCCTGCCTGCATCTGAAGACTCAAAAAAACTGGAGAACTTTCTAAGGGGAGGAGCAACACCTCCCCTGCTAATAATTGATAGGTTTGGTCCACCTCCAAGGCTGCATGGAGCAGAGACCCCCCAATGTCTTAGATCTGTGGTCCAGGAATGAGACAACAGAACAAGCTAGAATAAAGCAAGAGCTTGGGAATCCATTGTCCATTTCAATGCAAAGAAACATCAAGTAATATGGTTAGGGATAAGAAACAAGAAGAGAGGATTATACCGTCACTGGTCAAAAGCTACAAAACATTGAGCAGAAGGGGTTGGAGGTTATGGAAGATTAAACTTTAAAACCTTCAATATAATGCTTAACAGAGTAAAAAGGCAAAAACATTTTAGGATGCATTAACAGAACTATCAAATGTATGCTTTAACTCTGTATAGGGGATTAGTGCAACCATGTTTGGAATCCTGTGAGCAGCTCTGTTCACTCTCTTATGAAAAAGATATTATAGAACTGGAGAAGGTCCTACAAAGGGCAGACAGAAAAATACAGGGACCTAGGGACCGAGATTACGTAGGGACCATGTTAAGATATATACAAATTTTGAAAGAAGGAGGCATGATAGACCATACAAGACTTTGACAGTTTGTGTCAAATACAACAGGAACAGACATCAGTTATGCTAGGAAATAAAATAATTGGCATAGAATTTTTTTAATTCCATATGTTACCATTTAAGCACCACAGTATAGTAATAAGAAACACTAAATTATAAGTTACAAAAGAAAGTAATAGGTATTTACAGGGAAAATATTAGTTATAACTACTGGTTCTAAGAAACAGATAAAAACCTCAAATGGCATTTCTGGTTTCATTTCATTCTGAAGTTTCCTGTGTCCACATTCTTAAGCAGAGCTACATTAAAAGCAAGAGCCATCTTTCAATAACATTAATGGTTTGATGAAGTGAGGGCAGAGTGAGTTTAGAAGCCCCAAGAAGCTTAAAACCCATGAAGACAAGTCATATTTTCATAATACTTCTCTTATGCTTTTTTCCCCCTTAAGCTTTCCTCCTCACCTAGAAAATGGACCGAGACTACTTTTAAAATTTGTAAATATAACCTTTAAAAAAACGTTTCACACCACACATTCATCCATAACATCCAAGGCCACTTGAAATAGGTTATGCATCCTATCACTTTTTTGAAAATAGTTGTCTTCCACCTGGAAGCTAGATACTCTAATCAGCTTTGATCTGTTGCAAGGAGACAGTCAAGGCTTGTCAGTTATTCGTTTTGTTAAACACCAGCTCCCATGCAAAAAATTCCAGAATACAATTTCACTGTCTTTGATGCTTAATCATCAAGCTAAGAGGAGCTTCAGGGTATATCTACACTGCAAGTACTACAGCGGCACAGCTGTCACACTGCAGCTATGCTGCTGTAGTGTAGACACTTGCTATAGCACTGGAAGGGGATTTTACATCTCTGTAGTAAATCACCTCAAGAGGTGGTACTTAAGTTGATGGGAGAATTCTTCCATCGACTTAGCTGAATCTATACCAGGGCTTAGGTTGGTTTAACTACGTCTCTCACAGGTGAAAATTTTTCACATCATGAGCAAGTTAGATAGGTTGACCTAAATTTTATGTGTAGACACAAAATAAACAGTGATGTTAGAAACTGCCAAGTTCTGCAAGCACTGTGTTAACAATCTTTATTCTGAAATGTTCCTTAAAAAACTCTAATTTATTAAAACTTCAGTCAACTACAGTAGCTTTTAATCAATGTCTTGATTTTTCTTTAATCAATGTAAATCAATAGTAGTGGGCAGGTGGTGGCTGAAAACTACGGGGAGAACACAAGTGAGAATAGGAAGTGGTCAGAATCCTTCACTGATATTTCCTCTGTGTTTTGGAAGTTTTTAAGTGAGGTTTATAAACTGAAAACTCTGTAAATGAATATTAAGTAAACTCAACAATTAAAAATATAAAGAAAATAGATGTTTCTCTTTACCTGAACAAGAAGCATTTCTCTCTTTCCACTGAACGTTTTTGCATTTTATTTGATTTTGTCTCTCTTTTCGTAGTCGTTCTAGTCTCTGAGCTTGAAAAGAAATATTATTACTATAAGTTTGTCAATGGAAGTTTACTATAAACAAAGACATAATTAACTACCTTTATATGAATAAAGATGTTTTATACCGCATATGTAGGGGGAGAAGTCATAAAATTTTAAAGGTGGCACCCCTGAAAAGCAAATACCAACAAAAACATGAAAGTGTTCTTGATTTATAATTGAAATTAGAGGATATAAAACATTAATAGAGATCATAAAGATAGTATTAACATGGAAGAGAATAATAAAATGTGAAAACTTCTGTGATTAATATGACATTTCATTATATAAATCATTAATAACGGTCTTAAAGGAATTTTAATGCACAAATGAACTCAAGTGAATATTACATTACAGGAATAAAATTACTGTTATGAATTACTCTACCCGTTTCAAAAATTAAAGATAAATGAACTCAGACTAGACTATTAAAGTTTTAAATATAAAATCCTTTATCTAAAAATCATGAAAATTATAAAATGTCAAAGCGATATAAATTAGCATAGCTTTTTCTTCAGTGTGCTGAAACAGTTTATAGGTAGTAAAATAAATGATTTGTATCTTCACAACATTAGTCAAATCTTAAAATGAATATAATATTTCTTTACATATTTTGATTCCATCTCCAAAATAGATCTTGAAAATAAGGCTCAAACAGTTAAAATATCAAGCAACTCAGACTCCAGGATCTCCTCTTTCCGGAAATTCACTTATTGTTAACACCAGATTTATCTCAGGAGACAAACTATCAAATAAATAATCAGGTAGAAGCTACCCCGAGAAACCAACCACCAGAAATAATCACTGCAGTGAACTCACCATTACCAGTAAGAAAGCAAACTAGATTGGCAAGTAGAAGTAATGATTTTGGTCATTTGAGAAAACACAATTTGCTGGATATATTAACAATTTTGATGTATTGTGATCATTTATTAACTAAAATGGCCTCTTAAAGGAGATTTTAAAATACTGAATTACTCTGACAATTCCTGTACACTTTCACCAATAAAAAATACACTGATACATTCTATCCCTTCTTTATACTTAGAACTGCATTCAAGATGCAAATGGTGGGTCAGCAGTCCAACATTTTACCAAGTATCAGAACTCTTAGCCAAAGCATTGATTAAAAAAGTTGTTGACACTTTAGCTATAATATCTAAAAAAAGTAATTGACTAACTGTGAAAAAAGTACAGGAAACATCTCTGTTCATAATGGTAAACATGAAGCAAGATGTTCTTCCATTGTGAGAGTTTAGTTTTAAAAAGTGAAGCCATTTTCTTCTAATTTATTATTGTACCTATAGTTCAAAATCAAATTTTTATTTGGGCCACATTAAGCATCAATCCCTCAAAATCTCCTCTCTCTCAAAGAGAAATAATATCTTTCTGGTAAATATATCTATAATTTGGAATAGCTTTTTCAGCTTTTTAAATTATCTTCTGGTTTCCCTGAAACCAATGGGAAAGGGAAGAAATGGGGAAACCAGGAAATGTAGCATTTCTTTTAACATTGTTGTAATTAATAACAGGTCAATTTCTTACATAAGGGGAGCTATTTGTCCAGGTGCCTGGGACCCTTCTAAGGGCAACTGTATCCCTTTAAGCCCTGACATGTCCCTCTGTGGGAAGAGGGCAGGGTGACTACGTATTAAAGAAGAGAGTTTTGCGCCATCCTCTTAAGACCTGCAGTTTGCCCATGAGCTGCAGTGTATGAACTCCACCTTCCTTAATCCTTGTGGGATTCCTCTCACAAAGCCTTAGTAATCTGGCTTTGTGTAGTCAAGGGTTAATTTTATTTTAAAAGAACAAATGGAGATATGTGCAATTATTCCATCTCAATACAATTCCTCTACCAGTTGGTTCCAAATTATCATTCGTCGCGTGATTGTGCTACTGCCACTCCAAATTACATGGAATTATCAGTATCTATGAGAAGTCTGAATTATTTAAGGTTCATTCTCATAAACGTATTAGTTTGCAAGCATTCAGTGTCAAAAATTTCACTGACCATACGTAGTTCTGTTTCCATCAAATATTAAGGGCTAAATGAGCCTTTTCTGCTACCCCTAACTTTGGGAGAGAAGTAATTTGCTACAGCCCTTTACTAGGTGTATCATACTCCCCCCCTTGCTCTGGCTAATAATCTCTGTGGGCTGGAAATAAACATTTTTTTTTTGTGGGAGAAGAGATGGGAAACCAAGTATCCGTGCTCTCCCTACCTATCTCCTATGGTAGAGATAAATACTAGGCTGACAAGCTCCTGTACTCCCCACAATGCCTGGCCCCATGGTCTGGCAACCCTAGCATGGCAGCACAGAGTGTTTTTTACCTCATTGTACAACCTTGCACCCCGAGACGACTTTCAAGGTTTTTCAACTTTTCAAAGTTTTACGCCTTAAATTAAACCTACTTTACAATGTAACTGACATGTATGAGTGCTCAATAGCCACTATTTTTGTAGGACCTATAACAACATGTCGACTCTCCACTGCTGCAGTAAAACACATTTTGTTCCAGTGCTTGTCAGACATCAGCAGTGCATGGATAAATTACTACGGCTACATAATTTACTCTTGAAAAAACAATTTGAATTCAATTCTATACAAACCAAAGGAAATAAATGACAACACAAGTGGGAATTCCTTTAAAAACTTCTTGGTGAGTATTAAAACCATAGAGAGTAAACATGAGATCATATACTCAAAAAACATTTGCCACTATCCACTGGAATAAACACTTATATCACCTACTTTAGACCAATGTAAAGTGCCTCAACTATGCTACAAGGAACACACAAAATCTACTGTCCTTTACTAGAAAGAAAAAATATTCAAACTAACAGATCTGAAATTGAGTAGCTAATAAAAATAATCGTATGGCTGAGGAGCTGGTTGCAGTTCCTTAGTTAAGACTGTTTCACACTTAAAGTAGGGATTCAATCACTTTGTTCTATATATGTAGAACACAGCATATCTTCCCCAAACTTACAGGACTTACTCTAAGTACAGAATGCATTTTCTAAGAATTTACAAGTAAATCTGTTAATTAGTTTAAGAGTTAAAATTAAGTAGAATATGGGTCCTTTATGATACTTAGTGCCTTAAGATCTGGTGCCAGATAATTAACAATAATTAATGCTGACTCTTCCAACTTTCCATATAGACAAATTTCAGTGAAATCTCACGCAATGGCTACAAGTGATTTTTTATGATTAACAGTTATTTTTGTCATTTTTCTTCATAAATTAAAGTTTCTTCTTCAGCAGAGCTGAAGAATGATGTTCTATGAAAGAATTCCATAAAAAAACTGCTCTCTTTCAAAATGGCCACCACCTCCGATTACTCTTAATAGAACTGAGGCCAGAGATGCAGAGCTAAGATGCCCTCCTTCGAAATAGCCAGTGCATATCATTGTTTACAATGGGAATGAAGACAAGTGGCCTCAGGGAAGTTGGTGGCCCTAACAGAATAGAAATTTTTACATTTACGCAATAGCCTCCCCATAAAAGGAAGTTTCTAACTCCAGGCTGTTAATAGTTTATTTATGCCTTGCTGCATGAAGATTTATACGCCCTTGTACTTTTTTTATTCTACCTAACCAAACTGTGCATGTTATACAAACATCTGATCCTTTTTTGATTCCTGTGAAGCTCTTGCACTTAATATTTTCTGGCACTGAGCACTTTCGGCTAATTAATTTACTATGTGTCTTGTGTAAAAAGGTTTTATTTTTTAAATTGTTGCTTTCAATTTCTTTGGATGCCTCTTGTTCTTGTATTATGAGAAAGGGTAAATAAAACTGACCAATTTACTTTCTCTATATCATTCATTGTTTCAGGTCATGAGCTATGTAGGTCTTAATAACTGTATCAACTGCCTGGCAGTGTCAATGTACATCAGAGAATAAGATGAGGGAGGTTCAAGAGGAGGAGAAAAGAAAAAAAAAAACTGACATCAGCTTGGCTCCCCATTGGACTGACCATACTAACAATTGTTTTAAAATCTGCCACTAACTGGGAAGTTAAATGGTTTCAGATTAGAATTTAATCTATCTTTTTATCTACCCACTCTGTGAAATTATCTGTCAGTACCACTTTTTGCAGCAATTCCACAACACTTTGAACTCTCCTTCTCCACTTTCTTATCCTGTAACAACAACTGAACTGAACTAACCTCTCAAAGAAAATGCCATGCGGTCTGGCACATTAAGCTTTTCACCTGGCTACATGGAAGTCAGTTTTAGCTAGTCCTAGGACTATGTATTCATGGACCTTATTTCCAAATTTATCGAGATGCCTTAATTATACTGAATCAATACTATTAATTATTTTTCACAACTTTTGACAATACATTACCTTTTAAAAAGTATCTTAAGATACTTATTACTGTACATCACTTTTCTGGGTAGGTAGAATCTAGTTAAATTTACTTCTGAGCTTTAGGTGGTGGTGTATTACCTGCAAAAAAATTATTTCGCAAATGTATGTTCCTACAAGGAAAGAGATGAACTTCCTATTTCAAGCCTTCAACACTCGAGCATTTCAGCACAGAACCTTCCTTGGAGGCTGTGTGTACCAACTCCCACATCCCCCTACTGCAAAAGAACAGAAGAGGGATGTTTTCTCCCTATTAACAAAAACTAAGCAATTAGTATATACCAAAAAGGTAAATATCTTTAAATTAGCATATTTTGAGAGCTCAAATCCTAACTCAGATTTTTGTAGTACTGTAGATACAATACAGCAGAAGTCAAAGATGAAAAAGCAAGATGGATCACTGAGTCTGTCTTCAAATGAAGAATTAATTCCCCTCCAGGTAAAGGATATATCAGGTTATTAATCTGACAATATATTTGATACTATATATTCCTTGCTGCTAAATCTCCCATTTGTTGATCTGTTAGAGCACCATCAGAGAAAAAAGTGCTATTACAGAATTAAGATCCAACTTGGACCTTGGTACTACAAAATCATCTGTTGTTCTGAAATTTCATGATAAAAGCCCATAGAGCAGCTGACCTGTCATGATGTACATTGTCAGCATTCACTGTGACTATCCTGGTCTAAGACTCCTAACATTACTTGTTACTGTGGCATGCAGTTTTAAGAGACACCTCCTCTGTTAGCGAAGTTCTGTGCACTCAGAGGTATTATGACTCAAAATTAATTACGATCAACATTCTGCCAACACCTCACTCAAGTTTTCCACAATAAATGTGGTAAATACAAAGTATAAATGTATCACATTTACTTCTGTACTTTGTTTCCTTCCATTTCCCTCCCTCCCTTCTCCAACACTATGTATGTCCTCTTTTTGTTGTACATTCTCTCACACCTCCCCTGTCCTGTTCTCTCTTCAGTGGCCTCTGTTACTCTGGTTTTCTTGTCCATCTACTAACCCCTTTTTTCCTATACTCAGTTGTGTCATTGGTTTTAATACTTCGGGCCAGAATGACTTGGTCTGGTGCCCCACTAGGTAGGTACTACTCAAAAAGTAGGTATCCTCACAAAAAAACAAAAACAAAAACAAAAACCGACTTTGTGTACCTAAACAATAAGAATTTCAAGGACTGATACTGGAATTTTGATGGTTTTTTTACCACAATATTTTCTAAATCTTTAATTTTTTGTAATAAAACTGACAACTTCAAAGTTCTTCTACACACTGTGATTTGGTACATTGGAGTAGAAAAATCAACTAAAAATCAGTTTACAACGCAGAAAAGAAACTGGCCCATTATGTATTTCTTTTCCTGAAACAGACCTATTTGCCTAGCTAAATGTTACAAAAGAAAGGTTTGACATATAAGTAGCTACTTGGGTTCTGATAACTGGTCCAAGCAAGTCAAATTAGCCTTTTGCGTGAGGTTCTAACTGGTATGTTGTTGTTGCTGGTTCTGTGTTTTGTTTGGGGGTAGGTTTTTTTGCAAATAGCATTTACCTGTATTTGATCGTCGTCTAATACCGAAGTCCCAGCTTGAGGTAATATCAACTGATTGGGAATATACATAACCCTGAGTCTCTCCATTGCTTCCCTGCGTTTCCGAACCAGTGTCTCCAGTCACTGAAGAAGGATGGAATTTCTCTAGGTCAACATCATGATCTATCAGGACCATTTCACACATCCCTGTGTCATCACTGGTCACATGTGACTGCCGAATATGAGCCAATATAATTGCTGGGTTGTCCAGGAAGGCCATCCTGTCCACAACTCCACCACCTTACTATGCTATCTTCTTCTCTCCATACTGCTCCATGGACAAACTTACCTGGAAACATAAAATATACAGCACTTTAAGAAAAACAGAGTGATTAATGTTTACTCTGTGATGTTTTTGTCACATCCAAAATTGGAATTAAGTATTAGTTAACTAAGTTCTATGCACTGAATTACTTTAATTTCATTCTGACATGGTACAACCATTTACACAGTGAGTATCTATAAAAGTGGCAACCATTTATCCTGGGGGACAGTTTGAATTCAAATAGATAACCTAAGAAAATTAAATAAAATGTACACCCCCAAACTAGTAATTAACACAAAACAAATGATTGCTATAAGGTACAATACACCTACCTATCACACTCAGGAGGAAGTTTCCTTTATACATCTCCCCTCTTCTCCCTTCTCTTCCTTTAATGCTTTCAGCCCCCCACTCTCACGTAATTGATATCAGCCACTATGTCTTTATTTGTCTTTCACCCACCCCCTACAACAATCCTGTATTTCTATTCTGCTTCCTCTGATGCTGTCTTCCTCCTAGCCTCCTCTGCATACTGCCTCTTCAATGCTTGATTTTAGCACCCCTTAAAGCAGACACCTCCTGAGATGATCTCTCAGATTTATCGGCCAGCTGGATGATTGCACTCCCTCCCTCTCACCCCTTCTCTGTGTGCTCTCAGCTCCCTCCAATCTTCTGAGTTCAGCTCTTCACACTGACTGCTACCACCTACATGACTTATTGTTGAAAAGTTGGTGCAGCAGTCATAAAATGCATGCTAAAGCAATGATACACTGAACACCATTTCTTCATTCAGCAAAGACTTCTTCAGCAGGAAACTAATAATTAGACCTAAAAATTAAGGCATAGGTTTCAAGTGGGAACTTTCTTTAACCCCAAATGTGCATCCTACCAGCTGAACTCCAGTTTTTTCCATTTCAAGGAGAAATATTTTAAAAAAAGAGAAGAAAAGGTTTGCATTTCAGGACAGAACATTTAACTTGCACTGCTGCTCAATGGAGTTAGTTAGAGGACCATTAGTGTAACACCCGAAGAATACTATGGTCATATACCACAAGCTCTTTAGTATTTTACCAACAGCAATTTGCACTTTCATAGCACTGCTTAACAACAAACAAAAATATTTACCAAACTCTGCGAGGTAAACGTTATCTCCATTTTACATGTAGCAAAAATGGAGGCATAGTTTCTTGCCTATAGCTATCGCAATAGCAGAGCAAGAAACAGAACCCAGGACCTTGAACTTTCAATCTTTGTGGTTTATATCTGTTAGACAGCACTGCCTTTCATACAAATGCATGGCTGAAACATTCCCACTTCCAGGGGAAAAAAAATGATTCCAAACAACTATAGAACTCCAGGGATTAAATAATCATATTGCGGGTACATGACAACTTCTCATTATCACTGCATTCTGCAAGAGCTTCTTCAAGAAAGAGAAAGGGATTTCCCAGAAAGAACTAAGGAAAAAAAGGATGTCAAACCCCAGTAAGTACATTCCCACAGAACTAGAGTAAAAGATTGCAATTTGAGCCTTGCCTTACAGTCTGTCACAGCCCAGAATGCAGGGAAGCATCAGCAAGCTCACATAAATGGGAACGGCAAAGTCACACCACATTTCACACAAAATATACTTTATTCCTCAGAAACTAGCAGCCTGGAGATCCCTCACTAGGCACCAACAGGTATGGCATCAGGATTTCATGAATATTTGTATTAAATGGAAAGAAGTAGTACTTAACTTCAACAGTGACTGCCACATACAGTTACTAATGGCGGAAAGAAAGTCAAAATTATGGAGGTGTCCAAAGGCGGCTCTGCAAGCATCATACTATGGGATTTGATCACCAATACCTCCCCCATAAAAAACCCTCAAAAGTCAGAATCTAACAACACAAATTACATAATCTTTACAGATTCTTACTGTTTTAACTGTTCTCTCTCCCGTTCTCCACCTTGTCTGTTGTCATTTCTTGTCTATGCTCTTTGATGGAGAGATGTCTTTTTTTTTTTTTTGGTAAAGTGCCATACAGATTTATACCATTGCATAATATTAAATAATAGTCCCAGCACCATGCAGGACTTCAGCAAAAGAATGGGAGAGAAGAAATCCAGCATTCCATTTGTTAAAAATATACCTCTTAAAGAATAATTCAACTTCTACCACAAGTTTTAATAAGTTACATTAACAATGTCCAGCTGTTTTCTAGCAACTTTTATTAAATTACAATTATGCATGTCTAGACAAATTACTTTAATTAGAAAAATAAATTGTCTGTCTGTAAATATTTCTGTCTGCTAAAAATGAGAGACCATAAGGCATGTGTCCCTTTGCTGTAATTTGCCAGCTGAGGGCCTTTAAGTAATAACCTGCTGGCTTTGACCTCAGGAGTACAGACAACTAAGTACAGTAGATGGATATTTAAAAAGGAAATGTCTCCCAGGTTGTGTACTGAGAATGTTCTTTAAATATAATTATTTACACCTCACTTAGTACTGGAAAAGGCACTGCTCACCTGCAAATGGTAAGAATTTGTTTAAACAAGCAGCAGCCTTAGGCTTCTCAAAGGTCTGCAAACTCCCAATCAAAAATTACTGCTGCCCCATCAATGTGTCATATAAATGTTGGCATGTTAATTGTGTATTTATAAGATTGTTAATGGTTAGTTAATTTACCTCCTACACTATTATTGTACTTGAAATGATTTAATGTCTGCTGAGGGAGTTAACAACATGTAACAGCAGATGCGGTATTTTTACCTTTCTACACTGTACCCCGACTTCGAGCTATTAACAGTCAGCATGCTAAATTGCTCAGGCTTCCTTACAGTCTTACACATGCAATCACCTTGTCTATTCATAATTATGGGAAAAATCACAAGAAATTATGTGTTCAACTCTAGAGTTTAACCAAAAGAACCCCTTTTATTTCTAATTTTAGCAAAGGTACGTTAAAACCCCTTCCATGCTAAAATGTATATTAACTGGAAAGTCTTAAAAATTCCACCAAACTTCTCATTCAGACAATGTGAAGATTATTCATCAAGTCCTGATCCCCTCCACAGTATTTTAGCACTTGCCATCTATATTATAATCAGTTCCCACTTTTGACAGAGGCAAAATATAATGCAATGTCATGATTCCGACATGAGGCACAAAGGCAAAGAAATTCAGGCAAACTTCTCAACTTTATAAACCCTTACATGAGAAACCTTAAATACTAATATTCCCACAGATTTCAATGAGACTACTCACAAGAGTATGGATTTGCAGGATAGACTGACATTAATCTGCTTGGCTGAGGCAATGTATCAGAGCTCATGTGCTCCTCAGACCCACGGCTGACTATTGCAATTCAACGTGTAGTAGCGAGACATAAGAAAATATCAGGACACCATCACCACTTCAGCAAAACACAAATTTTGTGTTTTTAAATCAAAACCTTCATATTATTTTAGCATTTTGAACTTCACTGATACGGTTTTATTTAATGGTAATATAATTTAGACACAACTTTTATGTATATTCCATACAAAACATTAAAAATGTAACAGTTGTAGTAAGAAGCCTACAAAACTGTAACTTTGTCCCGTTGGGTATGATATAATTACATGATCACAAACTACTTATCCACAAAATCTTTATCTTTGTTCAGTGTACAAAATGCATGCTTCTCAGCGATGAGGCAGTTTCTTTTCTTTAACTTTATTGTTCAGTGCATGACCCAATGTCTCACTTTGTGCACACCATCCAAGCTATGCACTGAACAAGGTCTCTCTTTCTCTCCAGGCTTCTCTATGGATCTGATCATTGTAGTATTCAAGCACCTCACACATCTTCATGAATTTATCCTCACACATTCCTGTGAAGTTAAGTAGTACCTTCATCATTTTACAGATGCAGAACTGAGCTACAAAGAGGCTGAGTGACTTATTCAAGGTTGCACAGGAAGTCTATGCAAAGTCAAGAATATAACTGATTCCTGTCTGATCCTTGGGTCTCAGTACACTGATTTTACCATAACAATGCTTCTTCCAGTAGACTACTGGCAGTGAATGAAATACGGTTGCTCTGTACATCAGCCTCATTTATAACAGAGTATACAAGGAGTAAGGCAGAATGCTCTGGATCCCAGACCAATTCACCACACAACCCCATCTCATTCAGTTGTCTCAAGTGTGCACAAAATAAGGCAGTGTTCCTGGGGAAAAATGGTATGCAAGCATATAATTAAAAGACAGTATCTTAGTGCATACACAGGGATACATATATACAAAGGGATATATCTAAATTTGAGCTACAAACTTTAATGTGTCACTTCCTGGCTTCTGGGTGCTCTTGGCATCATAATGTTCTTTTAATATAATATTTTGTATTGAATTTCTGGGGTGTTTTTTTAAAACAATGAAATTACTCCAGAAATGCTACTATATTTACTGGACAGCAATAAAGATACCCTTCACTGCACAGTATGTGCAACTGATGAGGTAGGAGTTCACACCTCATTCCGTCCTCACCTATATCAGACAAGAGAACCCAGGAGCTCCTTGGAGGTGAAATAAGGCAGGGCTCTGAAGAGGTCATACCTCTTCCCACATGGTACCCCTTGAAAGTCCTACCTCCATTCATGCACACGTTCACATCATATTCCACAATCCTGTCTTTGAAACCTGAAATTCTATTCCATTGTCACACACCCATGTGCACATACAATGAAATCCTGAGACCTATTCCACTCATTTTACATAAGCACATTATGTGCATTATCAATTGAAGTTTGGGAGATAAAGCTAATAAGAGTTTAACATAATCCAGTGCATGCAACTTTTAAATCCTTATAACTCAGCCAGATCAAATCTAGTTTTCAGTGGCCATCTACATCGTCAGGAATATAACCATACAACATTCCAATGTTGCACTGCTGCCTCCTGAAGTTTAGACCTTCAGAGGAAACCAAAATAATTTTCTTAGTGAAAAACTTAATTTTTGCATTTTCCATGCTCGAAAATGGGCCAAAAGTGTGACATTCAGAAAAATTTGCTCTTGGACTTCTGAAATAACAAATTTCAGCCAAAGTGGTAAAACTCTGAGAAAGCAGTAAGCAACTAAAAATGACCTTTTATAATGGAAATACGAATGCATCTGATGAAGTGAGCTGTAGCTCACGAGAGCTTATGCTCAAATAAATTTGTTAGTCTCTAAGGTGCCACAAGACCTTCTTTTCTTTCAACTACAGAGGTCACTGCTTGCATTGCCTGTAAGCACCTGCTTTTACTCCTAAGAATGCAAGAGCACTAAATTACTCTGAAATATTATGCAACTTGGAAAAATAATACTTCTGTAATACAAAGTTCCACAGAAACCAATGGGATACGTGTACCATTAATGTCAAAAGATCTTTGCACAGTGAAGCACACAGAGAACTAATGATAACGCTAGTTGCTAAATAACGATTTATGTTTATACACATCATTTGTGCTCAAGATATAAACAACACTAATTATCCTAAGAAAAGTACAGTTGAAATCAAAAGCATTCCTTTTTACAGGACACTGTCAAACAAAAAGTAGGTAATGATTCTTATTAGAAAATATTTCTTCTACCATCATAAACAGTTAGCTTACCCTAAAACTAAATACTAAGGAGCCAGATTTTGTATTTGCACTAAGGTAGGACTTAATACCAATATAGAAAGTATTAATGAGCCAATTTAGCATAGCATTGTAACATATCACTATCTCCACAACCATAAAATATTGCACCTAACATACTGTTAGGGAGAAAGCGTAGGGCTATTGATTTCCAGATGTCAATGGAAAACAGTTATGGAATACTGCAGACACCTCTAGAGGCTACAGCAAAACTAGATAACTTTTCAATCTCTCCATCAAAGCACTTGCTGTTCCCATTTTAAGGAAGGCAGAATATCAACAGAGAGCTAGTCTATACTATAATACTACATCAAGGATATATCAAAAAATAAAAGGACAGTGCAATATTGATATAAAGCTTGAGAGGTTGGAAAGCAGAAGAGGAAAAACAAATAAGAAAATCCTGAAAAATGTTTACCATTTATGCTGCAGTTCACCACAAACCAAAAACTGTTCTGTGAAAGCTCTCTCTTTTGGTGGGGAAAAAAAATTAAATTTAAGATTTTGCCACTGCTGTAGCAACTTACAATACATGATCCAAACTGGTGTGATTTGAAGTTTACACATGATCAACAGATTTATATCGATCATAAAATATTCTGATAAGCACAACGGGTGTGCACTTGCCTGATTCCCCCCCTAACCTAAAGCTCCTCTGCTCGATCAGGACTATTATCTGAATTTAACACCACCTACTTAATTACACAATTCTTTTTTAAAACAGCAAAACGATGGAAAGTTTGCAAGTCTTGTTAAAGCTCCGAGAAATTTAAAGATACATAACTACAAATACCCATTCACAGTAGTTTATAATGAAAACACTGACAGATCCTCAACTAATGCAGTTTTATCTGGTCCCAAGATAACTAGTGTAATATCCCTGGGCAAGAGAATAGCTAATTACAAAAATATATCCAGATTTCAAATTTTTCTCTCTTTTATTCTAAAAATGTTAGCGAAATGTCAGTTTCTAAGCAGAGATTATTTGTAACAGAATTATATATTTATTTAGATAACTGTTTATGAGATACTAAATGTATTATGGGTCAAACAGACCTCAGACTCCAAAGCTGAGTTGCACAGAGACGCAAGCTCAAATCTCAAGGAGTTTCTTGAGTCCAGGGTATAGATATTGCTGAGACCAAAAAAAGCACTCTCAATCTATAAGTACTGTCAACCTCATCTTCAAATATCATAAGTCAGATACCCCTAAAGCATGAGATTGGCTTCAAATGTACCTGATTTTTAAAATATCTATCTATCTATATATAAATAAATATAAAATTTGAATTCTTTTTATTTGTATTCTGATATTGAGCCTTTAAGATTCAAGTTTGACCAAGATATGCGGGTGAACGAATAAAAGACATATGGGATGGATTTAAGACACAACTTTATTAATTTTACACTTGGTAGTTGTGCAATATGCCCACCTGCCGTTTTGACAGTACCAGAAACTGGTTGCAGTGCAGGTTATTGGAGGGGAGGGATAGCTCAGTGGTTTGAGCACTGGCCTGCTAAACCCAGGGTTGTGAGTTCAATCCTTGAGGGGGCCATTTAGGGATCTGGGGCCAAAAACTGGGGATTGGTCCTGCTTTGAGCAGGGGGTTGGACTAGATGACCTAGTGAGGTCCCTTCCAACCTTGATATTCTATGATTCTATAACTCCATTCACACCATAACTCAGGGTAGACCCTCCACAGCCTACCCTGCGACACAGTTCAACGGTGAAACCTCTCTCTTTTCTCCCTACTGCTGGAGCAAGGTGTCGTAGAGGCCACCAAGGTGGTGGGCATCTCAGTCCACAAAGACTTGAGGTCTCCCCACTCACAGAACCGCAAGTTCCATCAGCCAAAAGCCCAGGTCTCATTTACCACTGGAAGCTGGCCCTAGGAGCCTTTACCTGCATTGGATACTGCCCACAAGTTGCAAGGAGTTAACAATTTGACCTTCCTTACTCAAAACTTTTAAATCCTATTGCATTCAACCCAACTGAAGCTCTATGATGCTGTGAGGAAGGCAAACAAAGCAAAACAAAAAACAAAACCACAAACCTTTTGCCAATTTGGCCCAATGGGAAAAATTCCTTTCTAATCCCAAAACAGACATCAGTCAGAGCCACAGCATCATGAAAAACCACAGGTCCTATGCTACAACTAAAAGGATGGAGGGTGGGGCATCTAACCAGAACAAGGGGCTTTTCAAAAGCCTGGGTAAATTTAAACTGGTGGGGGTAGGATGTTGGGGGGCATCCTGGACTCATCCTCCTGTTCCAGCCAAAGGAGGATCAGAAGATTGGGGAAGGGGATGGGGTCATGTGGCAGCCACCATCTTACCACACATGCGCTCTGGGCTATTCTCCCGCCACTGACCCCACGTTACATTCCCAGCCATCTGGTCAGAATCCTCTCCCCTGTGAATGCAGTTAGGGGGTATTTCGAGCTTTTCTCTGCAAAGGTAAGGGCTAGAAACCTTTTTTTCCCCAAACACAAACTGAAATTCCGGTATAAACACATGATTAGCAGCTGGAGGCTTTGAGAAAAAATACTGAATATCATGGCAGTTGGCAACACTAAATTATGGTAAAATGAGTTTTTCTTTCCCTTCCATCACCTCTGAGCTCTGTTTGGCTATGAACCCTTCTGTTCTGAATGGTGAATGCCATGAGAACTCCCCATCCATATGACTGCACAAATAGTCTGGCTGACATTATGGCCACCCTCCCCACCTAACCCCTGTTTTTTGCAATATCTCCCCTGCTCCCACAGGGAGACTTACTCTCCAGTGACTTACATAATATAAATTACTTTTAAAATTAAATTGAATTTATCTGGGATTAGACAAAGCATTAGGGCAATGGTCTGACGTCAGGGTAGACAGGTTTGCTGTGAACATGCTTTTGGTGAGTTCTGAGGGCAGCAGCTCAGATGACAATTTCATAGTAGCCAGAATAGATTTGCAAATTCACAGTTGGCCTATTGAAATAACTATACAGTGATCATGCAGTCCCCATGCCCTGAATAACTAAAGATCATTATTAGAAATTGTCGTATGTTATGGTTAAAAAAATAACCAAACCATCTTTATTCAGACAAAAGCCTTAGACAGAGTACACAGCTCAGTAGGACTGACAAATAAGTATACAGTTGCGGATCAGGAACTATTCTGAATTTTGAGTCGATGGGATACCTCCATTTTAGTTTAACAGTTTAATAAATGTGGTTATGCTGCAGTTAAATTTCCTAAATTGTTCCTACAAAACCAGAATATTTGTGAAGACACAGCCATCCCTTTAAAGTGCCACTTATGAAATAAATGTCTCTTGGTTTTAATAAAATATGTTGTAATTGTCCATGTTTCAAGTTAAGTTAAAAGTAGTTTCAGATTCGACCCCAGCCACAGTCCTTCCGCCAATTTCTGTGATTTTCCTTTTTTAAAAATGTTTCTCTTTTGTTGTAAAAGTAAAATTGAATAGAGAAAAAAAAAGTTTTCTTTGCTCTATTTGTTTTATGTTTCAGTAATAGTAGGCAATCTTCAGACAGAAGGGTAATTTTTAAGTCCACTGTGTTCCATAATCAATTAATAAAGAATTAGATCTTATTAGATTTGAAAAAAAAAATCAAATTTGAAACATCACAGAACTTCTACAAAGTATGAAAGTATGCCATGAATATAAAAAAATTCCTTCAATCTCAGAATGTAGAAGGCTGGAAAGAACAACACAATATTACATGATCGTAGGCTTGAGTGGTTCCTTGATCCCTAGACTTTAACATCTCCATTTGATGGCAGCTTTTTAAAGTGATTTTAAAGGCCAACACAAAAAGACAAAGATTAGTAAAGCAGAATTCATTTCCCCAACAGCACATTGGCTGAAGCAGGAAGGTGAGAATGCACTTCAATAGTTTATTGGTTCAGGTAATGCAAAATAATTTCACAGTGACTTCTGCCTCCACTTATGAAAAATCAGCTCTGGATACTTACTTTCTCACCAGTACAGGAACAACCTTTCCTCTTTCTAGTCTTCAACCTCTGGTAAAAGTACCAAATTCAAATATTCCAGCTCACTGTGAATATTCAAAAGACTTGAAAACTATACAGCATACATATAGTACTTGAGTACTAGACAGAATCCTGTACGTGCTAGATAATGGAGAGAGGAGAACCACATATGAAAACTTAAGTTAATGTTTCAAACACTCAGCTATATTTAAGACTGAATACTTAGTTAGAAAAGCTGTCACTAATATCCTTTGGTTCCTATATTTAAAAAAAAATAATGAAAGGCACCATTTAAAGTGGTTTTTAAAAGGTAACCGGTCATGAGAAAAACTGGATTTTTAAAAAATATGATGCAAGTGCAACATTTATTAAAAATATCTTTAGAAATCCTCACTAGCTTAGGAACACGTAAATCTGTTTTATATAAAATATTTTATTTCTGTATTTACAGAATTCTGTTTGGAATTCTTCTACTTTTGATGTCACACTAATCAAGATGCAAATTATACCAACTGAAATATCTTAAATATTTTATTTACTGTGTCATGGAGGTAGAGGGGGTTTGGAGAGAGAGAAAATTGGAGCTCCCATGCACATAACCTGCCCCCACTATTTGTTTCTTGGTCTTGTCAAAGCTTCATTTGACTGTAAACAAACCGTTCCTCTGAGTTATCCCACATCAAGATTTAAGCAAATAAATATGTATTAAAAAATGCAGAGAATATAAATTAGAGCAGACAAATCTGTATCTAGACTCATGCCTGCAAAGAGCATTCTATCAATATAGTGAAATGCTAATCTCCTAATTAACAACCTAATTAGGTAATTATGGCTTTGCAGAGGGATGCCTAAATGAAATATGACAACATGGTCACCTCTTTATATGGCACCTGTGGGCCTTTTCAGCTGTCACTGCAAAGAGTGCAATATCAATTTGAACAGATGACAAAGTGTTGTCATTTTTCATTCTGATATTGTACTGAATGGTTTGGACAGAAGCAGTTTACAAAAGCGGCATCTTGTCTGATTTTTGCCTAATCTAAATATGTTCAAACACTTTGCTTAATTTTTAACATCTATGATTATACTGAATTTTTTATATTGGCTACTACAGAAGTGTAACAGAGCACATACTCCACATTCACAAAGTTATCTAATCATACTGTGCTGGCCACATACGATGAAGCTACCATAGTCTTGAAGTACATGCTCATTAGGGTTGACAAGAGCAGCAAAAACCTAGAGCACATTAGTTCATTTCGGCATTTAAAGACACAGGGTTTTTTTTTTTAAAGTTACAGCACTTTGTAAATAGCATGTTCCAATTTTGTTTTTTAAATCCCTTTTAAAAAATTGCTACTTCTATTAATGATCAAAACCCTTTTGCAGAACTTGAGGAAGGATGGGTATTCAGCATCAACAAGACAGTGAAACTGACTATACTTTGCCCATTGAATAGCACTTCCTGTAAACTGATTATTTTTCTTTATCATTCTTCAGTTACAGTAATCTGATGAGTTACTTATAACGAAAGTAGGCACAACTTTAGATGGAGCTGTTATTTTTCAAGTTGACACTGTCCTTTAACAATATTTGGAGATCCTCTCGACAGATATGCAAAATGCTTTGCAGACATTAACTAAGCCTCAGTGTTCCTTACATTAATGTATTACTATATCTGTTTGCAAATGGGAAACTGAGGTACAAAAAGATGATGTGATTAGCCTAACAGTAAGTCAGAGGCAAAAAAGATAAAAGGAGCTAGGAGTCCTGATTCCTACTCTCCAACTATAACACAAGGCTAAGCCATGAAAGTTAACAATCATGATTTAAAAACATAAATAAATGTTTTTATTTAAATCATGATTTTTTTGTAAATTAAAATATTTTATATACATGTTGCTAGTTCTTTACTTTCTTCCCATGTAACAGTCTTAAACTGCTAGTGAATATTTTGTATTTTTTCTTTAATTTCCAAATTGTTAGTAGAATTTCAGATTTTACATGCATATTTATTCTAACAAGTTTCACACTTAAAATGAAAAAAGAAAAGGAGTACTTGTGGCACCCTAGAGACTAACAAATTTATTTAAAATGCTGATCTGTGCTGAAAGACAAGCCCAGGGCCCCCAATAACAACCATACTGTGAGAACAACAAACTCAAACACAGAATTGATAAGCATAGAACCTGTGTTATATCTGCAGTCGCCTCCACCACCTTCCATTGTTGAGGCCTTGGGTGTTGGTAAACCACACTCCTTCCTGTTCTCTCCTTGAGGCACATAATGGTATAGTCTCCTGAAGACTGCCATTTTAGTCTAATCCTTGCTATTGGGCTTAATTTTGGAGTAACTGGGTGGGGATTAGCGGCCTCTGTTGTGCAGTAGGTCAGACTAGATATGGGGTTCTCAAACTTAATTGCACCGTGACCCCCTTCTGACAACAAAAAATACTACTCAACATCGAGGGGGGGAGGGGGAGTCTGAGCCTGCCTAAACCCCACCACCCCAGGCAGGCGGGCCAAAACCAAAGGGCTTCAGCCCCAGGTGAGCGGTCTGTAACCTGAGCACCGCCACCCAGGGCTGAAGCCTTCAGGGTTTGGCTTCAGCCCCAGGCCCTACCAAGTCTAATGCCAGCCCTGGTGACCCCATTAAAATAGATTCGTGACCCACTTTGGGGTCCCAACCCATAGTCTGAGAACTACTGGACTAGATGAGCTGCTAGTCCTTTCTGGTCTTCAACTCTCTAGGTACGATTACAAGCCATTAAAAACCCGTATCTGGGTTGTGCCAACTGACTCAGGCTTGCAGGGCTCATGCTAAGGGGATGTTTAATTGTAGTGTAGATGTTTGGGTTCGGGTGAAGTGAGGTGGGAAGGTATTTGTGTTACAAACACCAGAGGTGAAAGTAAGCCGGTACACCGCCACTACCGCAGCTGGAGCCCCGGGCCCCTTAAATCAAGATTTAAAGAGCCTGGGGATTTAAGGCCCTGGCTCTTCCAGCTGAGGCCACGCCCCCTGCTCAGGACTCCGGCATACGGTAAGTCCTTTAACTTACTTTCACCCCAGACAAACACCATCACTTGTACACATTTACATAGTACACAATTCAGTCTTTAACCATACACTTGCCTGAAAAGGAGAATCCAGAGAAGTATATTTTTCTCTTTGCCTGTACACCACTGAAAAAAATAAAATTAGATCTAAAAAAAGTTTAGACCTCCGTCAAAGTTCTTTGAAGAATTGTCAAGGGACTCAATTTGTAGACTATGGCTTGCACTTTTCCTGAACAAACCTCATTAGTCCTTGACAATGACCTAAAACTGGGTTTGCTTGCCTAGGCCTCCCCCCACAAAAAGATCTGACTGTAGGATTGTGGCTTGTATCTTTCATCTGCCTATGGTCCTTTCTAACAAAACTAAGGAGACAAACTTAATTGCCAGATATTGGCAGGATTACATTAAGGATTGTTTACCAATTTTTCTTTGGTTGAGATACCTTATATCTGAAGTAAATTCCATTTGGAATATTTAACTGGCTTTCAACCACAAAATAACTGCTCCCTATCAGTCATAGTTTTATGGCTAGGTCTCTGTCACCATAGTATCACATTTCAATACTAAAAAATGTGATCCTAGAGAAATGAGAGGGACATTACCTTTAAAATGTGTTTTAGATGTATAGTTCATTTTGTCTACATCAACAGTAAAAGCATATTCATAAATGTAGATTCCTGTTCCAAATACTGTAAATCTAGCTATGAATAAAACTAACTGCACTGCATACATTTAAAGGTAAAGAGAAGAAAATCCACAGTACGTAGGCAAGGTATATTACCAGAATTTAATCTCAACATTTTTCTATCACCACACTTTGTTCCAAATGCTGATTTTCTCCCCCACCCTTTATAAAAAAAAAAAAAAAGCGTTACCTGCCAATTTCTCTCTCTGGTCCTAATCCTGTTTTCTTGTATCATTTCTACTTCCAAAACTAGAACGGCTAGCATCCAAAATTAGATCCTGAACAGCCCTCAGGATTTATTTTCTTCATTTTTATATTCCACAGTATTTACTTATAAAACAGGAGTTCATTCCAAAGAAAGTATTTTAGAAATCAAAATTTGTACCCATTTATATTAAACAAAATTAAACTGAATAAACTTTGGACAAGACAGACCATAATCACATTTCTCTCTCATCACAACGGGGGTGGGGGTCCGTGCACCCCTTTATGAGTTGTTTGCATAGTCACAAAGAAAATTACTATTTAGAGAATTGCCCTTTGGGCTCTATATCAAATGTAAGCACAGATTCATAATTGTTTAACTTTAGCTATCTCTTCTTTCTCCTTTTAATTTTCAAAGCTCCCTAGCGGTCTCTTTTTTCCCTACTTTTTTCCCTACTTCCTTAATTTCTCAGTTATTAGCCCAAGGCTTCTGAACGGTCAGTGCACAAAGCATGTCCCGGTTTTTAAAAAAATTGTGAACTAACTTTTGACAGGACTTCCTCTCAAAACACATCATGGAAACAGGTTACGGACGTGCTTCATATGATTAAAATTGGGCTAATGGACAACACTACACCAAGCCCAAGATGTGAACAAAAACATACTACAGACCAGCACCAGTAAAGACAAATATTAGCAAATATGGAGGCTTTTTCAGTATATGTCTTGTTTTGAGAAAGCTTGCCAGCGGATTTCAGTGGTAGCCATGTTAGTCTGTATCAGCAAAAAAAAAAAAAAAAGGAGTCCTTGTGGCACCTTAGAGACTAACAAATTTATTTGCGCATAAGCTTTCGTGGGCTAGAACCCACTTCATCAGATGTATGAAGTAAAAGATACAGGAGGAGGTATAAATACATGAAAGGATGTGGGTTAATTTACCGAGTGTTAGGTCAGTCAGTCTAACGAGATAAATCAATTAACAGCAGGATACCAAAGGAGGAGAAATAACTTTTGAAGTGGTAAGAGAGTGGCCCATTACAGACAGAGTAGCAGCCCTGTTAGTCTGTATTCGCAAAAAGAAAAGGAGGACTTGTGGCACCTTAGAGACTAACCAATTTATTTGAGCATAAGCTTTCGTGAGCTACAGCTCACTTCATCGGATGCATTCAGTATTTTCCACTGAATGCATCCAATGAAGTGAGCTGTAGCTCACGAAAGCTTATGCTCAAATAAATTGGTTAGTCTCTAAGGTGCCACAAGTACTCCTTTTCAGACAGTTGACAAGAAGGTGTGAGTAACAGTAGGGAGAAATTAGTATTGAGGAAATTCAGTTTAGGTTTTGTAATGACCCAACCACTCCCTCCCTTAGGGTATCCTGCTGTTAATTGATTTATCTTGTTAGACTGACCTAACACTTGGTAAAGCAACCCACATCCTTTCATGTATTTATACCTGCTCCTGTATCTTTTACTTCATACATCTGATGAAGTGGGTTCTAGCCCATGAAAGCTTATGCCCAAATAAATTTGCTAGTCTCTAAAGTGCCACAAGGACTCCTCGTTTTTCTTGCCAGCAGAGACACTGGGGAAATATTAAAATGTAGAATATCAAAGGGCTGGATTAGCCTCACCTCTAATATATAGACTATATAGACCAGACAGACTGAAAGAACTGGTGTTAGTAAAATGTAGCACAGCAAACTTACTGTCATTATGAAAAGGTGCTAATAGGAGTTCTTTGCATCAACAGACATGGAGGAAGGCTGTGAAGACTTTTTGCTTTTCTACACTGAACACAGTGTCGTTTTTTTAAAAATCAACTTGTTTCAGTTATTTAAGGTATCAAGGGCCCTCGGGCATTTGTCTCATTCTTACACCCCAGAATTTCTGGTAACAGAAAGCTTGTTTTATTGAAAATAACAAACAGATCCTCTGACAAACAACTTAGTGATGAGATCTTTATTGTAAGGGCCACTCATACTCCTATACAAACAAATTCCAAGAGAACCAAACAATTAAAAGTGAAACCTAGAGCAGACAGGGCACATAACTGAAATAAACAGCTATGGCAGGGCTCTCAAACTGGTGGTCAAGACCCCTCGGAGTCATGAGGTTATTACATGGGGGAATCACAAGCTGTCAGCCTCTATCCCAAACTCTGCTTTGCATCCAGCATTTATAATGGTGTTAAATATATTAAACATATATTTTAATTTATGAGGGGGGGGTCGCACTCAGAGGCTATGTGAAAGCGGTCACCAGTACAAAAGTTTGAGAACCACTGACCTACAGTAATCAACAGATGGTGTGTGGCTATGAGAAGGGGCTTGTCTACACACCAACTAGAACTGAAATAACTAAGCTGGTTGTAATTCACACTTTTCGTTACTTCAAAGCAAATCTGTGTATAGACTCTTACTTTGGACTATATCAAAACAGTACACTCTCAATTTGAAAAGTGTCAACACACAGATTTGCACTAAAATAATGGGAGGTTTTAATTACAACCAATTTAGTTATTTTGGTTCCAGTCTGTGTATAGACAGGACCTAAGTAAAAGGTAAGCTAAACTGAAAACAGTCTGGATGCCCCAAAAGGTTCATCTTGTCATTTAGTTTTCAAACAGTTGTCAAGTAAACTATGGGTTTCCTGGTCTAGATGACAACCAGGGCTTAACAACACTTATATCAAACCTTACCTTTGTCTCAATCACAAAATATACCACTCCCTCTCCCACCCTGGAATTCCTACAGTATGTGAGCACTGCAGTTGGCTGGCAACCCTTCTCATGTGTGTCAGAAAACAAGGCAATGAACCAGCAAATAAGGCAGAGTGGAATCACTTTAAACGGTCACACTGCAAGCACCCTACACAACCAGAGTAGCATGTTAGAGACTGGGGATCCAAACCAAAGAAGCTCATGCAACATGAAAGTTATGTTAATATGAGGTGGTAATAGCAGAACACAGAGGAATGTAACTTACCATATTATCCCAGGACATCAAGTCTATTGTACTTGCTTATGGGAACCAGAAACTCAGTATCTGAACCAAAGCCTCTCAACAGTACCTCAATTTCTATAATGTGCCTGAGTCCAGGCCTTTTGCCACATGCCCCACCAGATCATCACCTGTTTTCCCCTTTCAAATCACTTCTTAGAAGCCCACTTGATCTACATTGTTTACCCAAACTATAGCTTCTTGTCCATTATACTATGCAATTACAATGAAGTCCTTGCAAAAAGATTGGTGTGTTTTAAGTGCCTTTTACCTACTCTAAAGGGCGGCCTACATAAAGCTCTCTATATAAACCGTACTAATTTGTATATCTACAGGACTGATATATTCACATAAGTCTCTGAAATATCATAAAGGTAGAATAATGGTTTCCTGTAGCCCATGAATTTAACAAGACTTTTATTCCGAGGAATAAATGAACGATTATACAGAAGAATCTCACTAACTCACACAAGTGAAGACCAGTTGTCAATTACAGAATTTTGTGAATTAGCAACAGAACAGGTGCACTAAAACCATGCTAATGTAGCATTAGCTATACTTTGTTCATTCATTTTCACTGTTTAATTTTAATGAAATGTGATAGGCAGTAAGATATTTACAAATATTCTGCACCACACTGTGAAGATAAGGAAGTCAGACGCGTGGCAATGTACAATAATCTCTGCCAACAAAGCTCTGCTGAGAGAGAAGGAGAAACCGAAGGTTTCATAGTTCTGTTGATCACACTCCTTTTTCTGCCTTCAACGAGGTGTCAAACGCCCGCAGCAAAGTACCATGTTATGGACGGGTCAGGGCAGGACAGGGAGCGGGGACTCCAGCTCGGGGAAGGGGCCGGGGCGCTGGGAGCGAGGGCTCTGGATTCCTGGGGCTCCAGCGGGGCTCCAGCTGTTCCAGGGGGTGGGGGCAGACGGAGACTAGGGCTCCGGACTCCTGGGTTCTGGCCTCAGTGCCGGGAGGGGAGCGGGGTCCAGGGGCCGGGGTGGGCAAAGCGGCGCGGCCCAGCCCTGCCCAGGGCCCAGCGGGCGGCGAGCCGCAGCCCCCGGGCTCGGGCTCGGGCTCGGGCTCGGGACGCGGCCTGCCCCAGCACAGAGCCGAGCTCAGCCCGGCACCGGGGCTCCATCCCCGGGGCAGCCTGCCTGAGTCCAGGGAGCGGGGCCGGCGGGAGCGGGGCGGCGCAGCTGGCACCCGGGACCCTTCCCCACTTACAGGCCGCGCGGGCGCTGCAACTCCCGTGGGGCCGGGTCCCTCCTCCTGCCCCCGCCGGCGGGGCCGCTTCCGGGGCCGCTCAGACCCCGCCGCCACCCGCTCGCGGCGCGGACACGCGAACCCGGAAACACAACCTCCTGCCGGAAGTGACGGGGGTCGGGGGCGCACGGGCACGCGCACGCGCCGGCGGGAGAGGGGGCCGCGGGCACGCGCCGCGGCCTGCGCTCCGGGCCCGGCTGGCGCGCGCTCCGGTAGCCGCTGAGCCGCGCCGAGCCGAGCCGGCCGCCGGGCCCGCAGCCCTCGCCCGCTGGCGCTGGGGCGCCCCGGCCGTTTGGGGCGCTAGGGAACAGCCGGGAGTAACCCCCGAGCAGCCCCGCGGCCCTCGTGGAGAGTCGGCCCGGGCGCTCGGGTGCCGAGCTTTGCAGGGAGCGCCGGCCGGTCTGCATCTTTAGGGCCGAAGGGCCTTCCTCTCGTAGAGGGGCTAGCGTCCCGCAGACGAGACAGAGACCCGGCATCTAGAGGAAACGTGGGGGACGCCTTGGAAAGGGCCGGCTGTCATAATTTGCAAAAATAAGAAAGTGAATGAACAATTTTGGCGTAAGAAAGACCCAACAACCACAGCCAGGAAAATGGATGTCATTAGAATGATCTTGCATCCACCTTGGAGACAGGATACAGATTTCATTTAGTGGGGTTTTCAATCCGCTCTCTCTCTTAGGAACACAGGAATTGCCATCCGGCATCGGACCCGGGCATCTGGTTCAGTACCTTGCCTCCAACAGCGACCACACTCAGATGCTTCAGGGGAAGGTGTAAGAATCTTGCTGGGGTTTCCTATCGTACTTGGCATCATAACTGATTCTTACTTCCCATGTAAATTACATATGCACTGAGAGTCTGCATGCACTTTATTAATTTTCTGTTGTCCCTGTCATAAAAGAGGATTTACTCAGGATATACTTTTGTTATTCCTTTCTTACTTTCTGTCACACATTAATCTGGGGTTATTGTGGCAAAATTTGTAAAAGAGGATGGTTTTGCAATGTGTCTGGAACATGGTCAGACTCTAGAGGAGATCAGCCCAATCCAAACTCATTTTACATCCTTCAGTCTTTGGTCTTCATGTGCTTCATTTTGGGCTTTGTGGGCTCTGTTGTTTCAGAGAAGTACAGATGTCAGACCCCTTGTCTACCCTAGAAAGGGTTTGCTGGCAGAGCAAGTGAAGACACAACTTATACAGCCAAAAGATTTATTTTGCTAGTATTGTTTGTATCAATTCTTCAACCAAAATAAGCTATACCAGCAAAAGGACTACACTAGAACCTCAGATTTATGAACTCCTTGAGAATGGAGGTTGTTCATAACTCTGAAATGTTCCTGAACTCTGAACAAAACATTATGGTTGTTCTTTCAAAAGTTTACAACTGAAATTGACTTAATACAGCTTTGAAATTTTACCATGCAGAAGAAAAATGCTGCTTTTAACCATCTTAATGTAAATGAAACAAGTACAGAAACAGTTTCATTACCTGGTCAAATCTTTTTTAAAAACTTTCCCTTTATTTTTCAGTAGTTTATGTTCAACATAGTACTGTACTATATTTTTTTTCTCTGCTGCTGCCTGATTGCATACTTCCCATTCCAAGGGCGTGGCTACACTGGAAACTTCAAAGCGCTGATGCAGGAGCACTCCCGCGGCAGCGCTTTGAAGTGCGAGTGTGGTCCCACGTGAATGCTGGGAGAGAGCTCCTGGTAATCCACCTCCACGAGGGGATTAGCTCCGAGCGCTGGGAGCCTGTCTACACTAGCACTTTAAAGCACTCAGACTTGCTGCGCTCAGGGGCGTGATTTTTCACACCCCTGAGCCAGCAAGTTGGAGCGCTATAAAATGTAAGTGTAGACAAGCCCCAGGTGAGGTCTGTCATTGGCTGACCAGTTTGTAACTCTGGTGTTCGTAACTCTGAGGTTCTACTGTATTTTTGTGTGTCAATACTAGGGCTTTTGCTGGCATAGCTATGTCAGTTGGGGTGGTTTCACGCTCCTAATCAATATAGTTATACCTACAAAACTTTTTTAAGTGTAGGCCAGGCCTGACTGTATAATGAGTGAAGATGTATTTGCTGATCAAGTTGGTCCTGAATATTTGATAGCCTTATTAGGACTAATATCTTCAATTGGCAATAAAAATATACATGGAGCCAGTATGTGGATCAGTGCACAGGGCAAAATGAGCAGGTGGGTTTTTGTGTGCTGTATGAGTTAGAACCTCTGTATGGCTTCCAGTGCACATAATTATACCGTGAATTACAATCTATTCTCCAGGGCTTTGTCCAGACCAGTTTTAAATGTCCCAAGTGACAGCTTCCATCACTTTCTTTGAGAAACTATTCCACAGGTGATAACTACATAAGTTCTGCCTGCCAGCCTTTAACTAGAAGAAATGGGCATTGCTGTGAATAATTTGCTTTTCAGGGGGATGCATTCTGACACACTTGAAGTGCACAACAAGCTATAACACCCAGCCTATTGTGCCTCACTGATTCTACATACAGAATGTGGACATTGCACTGCTGTTTATGGATCACTTCACACTTTGAGTGCCAATATGTACATATTTATTCAGGGGACACCATCATAGGGCCTAATCACATCAGCCACACGATCAGAGGCTCGTTCACCTGCACATCTACCAATGTGATATGTGCCAGCAATGTCCCTCTGCCACGTACATTGGTCAAACTGGACAGTCTCTACGTAAAAGAATAAATAGACACAAATCAGATGTCAAGAATTATAACATTCAGAAACCAGTCGGAGACCACTTCAATCTCTCTAGTCACTCGATTACAGACATAAAAGTCGCAATATTACAACAAAAAGACTTCAAAAACAGACTCCAATGAGAGACTGCTGAATTGGAATTAATTTGCAAACTGGATACAATTAACTTAGGCTTGAATAGAGACTGGGAGTGGATGGGTCATTACACAAAATAAAACTTTCCCCAAGTTTATTCTCCTCCCCCCCACCCCCCACAACTGTTCCTCAGATGTTCTTGTCAACTGCTGGAAATGGCCCACCTTGATTATCACTACAAAAGGTCGTGTCCCCCCCCGCTGCTGGTATTAGCTCATCTTAAGTGATCACTCTCCTTACAGTGTGTATGATAACACCCATTGTTTCATGTCCTCTGTGTATATAAATCTCCTCACTGTATTTTCCACTGAATGCATCCGATGAAGTGAGCTGTACCTCACGAAAGCTTATGCTCAAATAAATTTGTTAGTCTCTAAGGTCCTTTTCTTTTTGCGAATACGTACATTAGTTGCTGATAATAATACTTAAAAAATATTTTTAAAAAAATCAGATTCCAGGTATATTTTGTCAAATACAATGTCCAAGAATCCGTAATTAACAGTGTCTCTGATAATATATACTGTATTGCAATACAGAGAACCACTATCATAAATAAAGGGAGACATGGATGAATTTATAATTAAAAATGCACTAGAAATTACAAGCATAATTTATTTACTAATGTGCACTGGAATATATTTTCTGTGTAATATTTTAAAAGTGGCATTAATAGATAATAGTAAACAAAATATTTTTAAACTAAAATTTTAATAAATATTAGAATTAAATGTGCTATACAATAACTGCTTCAAAATGCAAATAAAATTATTTAAATAGGAAAACCAAATTTAAAAGTATCGCAAATGGTATTTAATATAATCAAAAATATGAAAAATATACTACAAGTAATAGAGGATATTCATGTTTATAAAACTCCTTTCAGATTAATTTTTATAAAGAAAAGTGGGGTAGTTACAAATTTTAAATAGGTTTCTGAGAAGAGATCTGGGTTCTATTCCCAGCTTTACTACAGACACCCTGTGTGACCTGATGTAAATACCTGTTGATTTTTTAACAACCCTGGCACACGTACAGTCTCTCCATAGTTGAGGGGGCAAGCAGGTTACATTGTAAATCCACTTTTATGCCTCTTGTAACTTTGACTAATTTTCTTCAGACTTTGTAGAAAGTTGGTTGGCCTTCACAATTAACCCAGCAATTTGCAGGCCAAAAACCCGTTTATCTAGCCCAACTATTCGAGTTATAGGTCATCAAAAGATTTGGATCTCTCACCTCAGATATGGTTTGCTACTTCCTTCAAATTTTCCACAGTTGAATGTAACTGAAAAACACGTTACATGCGGTATAGAAGAAAAGAAGTTGTATTAAAGAAAAGATAATGACCAATTGTTGCAACAAATTGTAATTATTATAATCTGTACATGAGCAGTTGGCACATATTATTTATTATTTGTATTACCATAGCAGCAATGATCCCTAGTCATGAACCACAACCCTGTTGTACTTGGTGCTGTACAAACACAATAAAAGGCAGTCCCTGCCCCCAAGAGCTTACAATCAAAGCATCAGACAAGAGACAACAGATGGATAGAGACACACAGGGGAATACAAGGAAACAATGAGACAATATTGGTCAATATGACTGACTGGTTTCAGAACACCAGTGGCCTAACTACTGTCCATTTTTTTGCAGGCATTGTGGCAAAGGTGAGTTTTAGGAGGTTAATGGGGTAGCTTGGTGGATGTTTGCAGGGAGATCCTCCCTGCAGATGAGGGGCAGCACTAGCAAAGGCACAAAGGTGCTTGTTTTAAAATTTAACAAGTGGACCATGGAGGGTGGTGTCAATGAGCAAGGTGGAGTTGACATCTTGATAGTGAATGAGAAATGATGGGTAGGATGGGGATAAGCCATGAAGGACCTTGAAACTGAAGACAAGTAGCTTATGATAGAGAAGAGGGTACCAATGGAAGGATTCAAAGGGGTGACGTGATCAAAGTGACAATCTAGGAAAAATTATCTTTGCAGATGCATTTTAAACGGATATGAGCAGGGCATGATTGTATTTGCCAAGGACAGAGAAAAGGCAGAGCACCCTTTCTATGTCAGTGGGGCCCCCAGCAAACCTATGAGCATCTTGAGGTCAAGGTCTATGGCACAAAGCCCATTTCCAGGCATTAGTAGGATTTTCAGGCTGGTGGGGTCAATTTTCAGAGCTAGTCCCAACAAGGAAACAATAAAACTGGCCAGATCTCTTGAGACAGACAAGGGTTGGGCCAAGCAGGGAGAGACTGGGGAGCCAGAAAAGGAGGGGTGGGAGGGCCAAGGGTCTGCAACTAACCCTGATTCATCACTAAACCCCAACAACGGGGAGTTGAGGGGGAGCCAGGAACCCCATGGGCCCGAGCCCCAAGGACAGGGGGCAAGGGGGAGCGGGGCACCTCACGGGCCCGAGTCCCACCGCTGGGGGGTGAGGGGGAGCCGGGCACCCCACGGGCCCGAGCCCCGAGGACGGGGGGCGGGGGGGGAGCCGGGCACCCCACGGGCCCGAGCCCCGAGGACGGGGGGCGGGGGGGGGGAGCCGGGCACCCCACGGGCCCGAGCCCCGAGGACGGGGGGCGGGGGGGGAGCCGGGTACCCCACGGGCCCGAGCCCCGAGGACGGGGGGCGGGGGGGGGGGAGCCGGGCACCCCACGGGCCCGAGCCCCGAGGACGGGGGTCGGGGGGGGAGCCGGGTACCCCACGGGCCCGAGCCCCGAGGACGGGGGGCGGGGGGGGAGCCGGGCACCCCACGGGCCTGAGCCCCGAGGACGGGGGGCGGGGGGGGGAGCCGGGTACCCCACGGGCCCGAGCCCCGAGGACGGGGGGCGGGGGGGGGGAGCCGGGTACCCCACGGGCCCGAGCCCCGAGGACGGGGGGGGGAGCCGGGCACCTCACGGGCCCGAGCCCCGAGGACGGGGGGCGGGGGGGGGAGCCGGGCACCCCACGGGCCCGAGCCCCGAGGACGGGGGGCGGGGGGGGGGAGCCGGGCACCCCACGGGCCCGAGCCCCGAGGACGGGGGGCGGGGGGGGAGCCGGGCACCCCACGGGCCCGAGCCCCGAGGACGGGGGGCGGGGGGGGGGAGCCGGGCACCCCACGGGCCCGAGCCCCGAGGACGGGGGTCGGGGGGGGAGCCGGGTACCCCACGGGCCCGAGCCCCGAGGACGGGGGGCGGGGGGGGAGCCGGGCACCCCACGGGCCCGAGCCCCGAGGACGGGGGGCGGGGGGGGGAGCCGGGCACCCCACGGGCCCGAGCCCCGAGGACGGGGGGCGGGGGGGGGGGGAGCCGGGCACCCCACGGGCCCGAGCCCCGAGGACGGGGGGCGGGGGGGGAGCCGGGTACCCCACGGGCCCGAGCCCCGAGGACGGGGGGCGGGGGGTGGGAGCCGGGCACCCCACGGGCCCGAGCCCCGAGGACGGGGGGCGGGGGGGGAGCCGGGCACCCCACGGGCCCGAGCCCCGAGGACGGGGGGCGGGGGGGGAGCCGGGCACCCCACGGGCCCGAGCCCCGAGGACGGGGGGCGGGGGGGGGAGCCGGGTACCCCACGGGCCCGAGCCCCGAGGACGGGGGGCGGGGGGGGAGCCGGGTACCCCACGGGCCCGAGCCCCGAGGACGGGGGGCGGGGGGGGGGGGAGCCGGGTACCCCACGGGCCCGAGCCCCGAGGACGGGGGGGGGAGCCGGGCACCTCACGGGCCCGAGCCCCGAGGACGGGGGGCGGGGGGGGGAGCCGGGTACCCCCCCGCAGCAAGGCCAGCGGGCAGCTGAGGCGGTGATAGAAAGTAGCGCGACGCCCCGCCAACTGTTGCCATAGTAACAAAGGGGGCGGGACCGCAGCGCCCTTCGCCCCGTGCCACGTGACGGCTCGAACACTCCAATCCCAAGTTTCGCGAGGAAGGGGCAGGGCTCCTGACCACGGCGGAGTGGGCCCCGCCCCGCGCGTTCTGATTGGCAGTGTGCTCTCTCAGTCCTGCTCTGATTGGGCAGCGAATTCGCAGCTTGTTGGAAAGGCCCCACCCTCCGAGTGCTCGGAGCGGCTCGGGCCCCGGCTGCGCTGCAGGGTGACCCCTGGGGGAGGCTTCAGTCGGGCCTGCCCAGCACAGACCAGAGAGGGCGGATGCCGCGACGGAGGCCACGCCCAAAGGGCGGGGCCTGCAGCCTGATTAGGGGCGGGGCGTTTGGAAAGGGGCGTGGTGAGGACTGGGTGGGATTTGCCTGAGGGGGGGTGGGATCTAGAGGGAAGAGCGTGATGCGCGGGGGGGGGGGGTGAATCTGGGGTTGGGAACCTTGGGGGGGAAGAGGGGAGGGAGATGAAACGGTGGGGAGGTACCTGTCGGGGGAGGGAAGAATGGTGGGGGAGGTGACAGGACATGGGGGAGGGACTGGAGGGAGGGTTGGGGGGCTGGGGATGACAGGACACTGGGAGGACGGGAGGGAGGGTCAGTGTGGGGGGTGGCAGGACACTGGGAGGGTAGGAGAGTGGGTCAGTGAGGGGGCTGTGGGGTGACAGGACACTGGGGTGGGAGGCAAGGTCAGTGTGGGGGTGACAGGACGCTGGGAGGGGTGGGAGAGGGTCAGTGTGGGGATCTGGGGGTGACAGGACACGGGAGGAGGAGAGGGAGGGTCAGTGTGGGGGTGACAGGACACTGGGAGGAGGGGAGGGAGGGTCAGTGTGGGGGGTGGCAGGACACTGGGAGGGTAGGAGAGTGGGTCAGTGAGGGGGCTGTGGGGTGACAGGACACTGGGGTGGGAGGCAAGGTCAGTGTGGGGGTGACAGGACGCTGGGAGGGGTGGGAGAGGGTCAGTGTGGGGATCTGGGGGTGACAGGACACGGGAGGAGGAGAGGGAGGGTCAGTGTGGGGGTGACAGGACGCTGGGAGGGGTAGGAGAGTGGGTCAGTGTGGGGGCTGGGGGGCTGACAGGACACTGGGAGGAGGGGAGGGAGGGTGAGTGTGGGGGTGACAGGACACTGGTGGGGTGGGAGAGGGTCAGTGTGGGGAGGGCTGGGGGTGACAGGACACTGGGAGGAGGGGAGGAAGGGTCAGTGTGGGGGGTGGCAGGACACTGGGAGGGTAGGAGAGTGGGTCAGTGTGGGGGCTGTGGGGTGACAGGACACTGGGGTGGGAGGCAAGGTCAGTGTGGGGGTGACAGGACGCTGGGAGGGGTGGGAGAGGGTCAGTGTGGGGAGGGCTGGGGGTGACAGGACACTGGGGTGGGAGGCAGGGTCAGTGTGGGGGTGACAGGACACTGGGAGGGTAGGAGAGTGGGTCAGTGTGGGGGCTGGGGGGTGACAGGACACTGGGGTGGGAGGCAAGGTCAGTGTGGGGGTGACAGGACGCTGGGAGGGGTGGGAGAGGGTCAGTGTGGGGAGGGCTGGGGGTGACAGGACACTG
Source organism: Caretta caretta (assembly GCF_965140235.1). Taxonomy (NCBI): domain Eukaryota; kingdom Metazoa; phylum Chordata; order Testudines; family Cheloniidae; genus Caretta; species Caretta caretta. Next base: position 24,552,590 of record NC_134221.1, read on the forward strand.
GGGTGGGAGGCAGGGTCAGTGTGGGGGTGACAGGACACTGGGAGGGTAGGAGAGTGGGTCAGTGTGGGGGCTGGGGGGTGACAGGACACTGGGGTGGGAGGCAAGGTCAGTGTGGGGGTGACAGGACGCTGGGAGGGGTGGGAGAGGGTCAGTGTGGGGAGGGCTGGGGGTGACAGGACACTGGGAGGAGAGGAGGGAGGGTCAGTGTGGGGGTGACAGGACGCTGGGAGGGGTAGGAGAGTAGGTCAGTGAGGGGGCTGGGGGTGACAGGACACTGGGAGGGGTAGGAGAGTGGGTCAGTGTGGGGGCTGGGGGGTGACAGGACACTGGGAGGGGGGAGGGAGGGTCAGTGTTGGGGTGACAGGACGCTGGGAGGAGGGGAGGCAGGTTCAGTGTGGGGGTGACAGGACGCTGGGAGGGGTAGGAGAGTGGGTCAGTGTGGGGACTGGGGGGTGACAGGACACTGGGAGGGGGGGAGGGAGGGTCAGTGTTGGGGTGACAGGACACTGGGAGGGGTGGGAGAGTGGGTCAGTGTGGGGGCTGGGGGGTGACAGGACACTGGGAGGAGGGGAGGGAGGGTCAGTGTGGGGGTGACAGGACGCAGGGAGGGGTGGGAGAGTGGGTCAGTGTGGGGGCTGGGGGGTGACAGGACACTGGGAGGAGGGGAGGGAGGGTCAGTGTGGGGGTGACAGGACGCAGGGAGGTGTGGGAGAGGGTCAGTGTGGGGAGGGCTGGGGGGTGACAGGACACTGGGAGGAGGGGAGGGAGGGTCAGTGTGGGGGTGACAGGACGCTGGGAGGGGTAGGAGAGTAGGTCAGTTAGGGGGCTGGGGGTGACAGGACACTGGGAAGGGGGGAGGGAGGGTCAGTGTGGGGGTGACAGGACGCTGGGAGGAGGGGAGGCAGGTTCAGTGTGGGGGTGACAGGACGCTGGGAAGAGGGGAGGGAAGGTCAGTGTGGGGGTGACAGGACGCTGGGAGGGGTAGGAGAGTGGGTCAGTGTGGGGACTGGGGGGTGACAGGACACTGGGAGGGGGGGAGGGAGGGTCAGTGTTGGGGTGACAGGACGCTGGGAGGAGGGGAGGCAGGTTCAGTGTGGGGGTGACAGGACGCTGGGAGGAGGGGAGGGAAGGTCAGTGTGGGGGTGACAGGACACTGGGAGGGGTGGGAGAGTGGGTCAGTGTGGGGGCTGGGGGGTGACAGGACACTGGGAGGGGGGGAGAGAGGGTCAGTGTTGGGGTGACAGGACGCTGGGAGGAGGGGAGGCAGGTTCAGTGTGGGGGTGACAGGACGCTGGGAGGAGGGGAGGGAAGGTCAGTGTGGGGGTGACAGGACACTGGGAGGGGTGGGAGAGTGGGTCAGTGTGGGGGCTGGGGGGTGACAGGACACTGGGAGGAGGGGAGGGAGGGTCAGTGTGGGGGTGACAGGACGCAGGGAGGGGTGGGAGAGTGGGTCAGTGTGGGGGTGACAGGACGCAGGGAGGGGTGGGAGAGGGTCAGTGTGGGGAGGGCTGGGGGGTGACAGGACACTGGGAGGTGGGGAGGGAGGGTCAGTGTGGGGGTGACAGGACACTGGGAGGTGGGGAGGGAGGGTCAGTGTGGGGGTGACAGGACACTGGGAGGGTAGGAGAGTGGGTCAGTGTGGGGGCTAGGGGGGTGACAGGACACTGGGAGGAGGGGAGGCAGGGTCAGTGTGGGGCTGACAGGTCACTGGGAGGGGTGGGAGAGGGTCAGTGTGGGGAGGGCTGGGGCTGACAGGACACTGGGGTGGGAGGCAGGGTCAGTGTGGGGGTGACAGGACGCTGGGAGGGGTGGGAGAGGGTCAGTGTGGGGAGGGCTGGGGGTGACAGGACACTGGGAGGAGGGGAGGGAGGGTCAGTGTGGGGGTGACAGGACGCTGGGAGGGGTAGGAGAGTAGGTCACTGAGGGGGCTGGGGGTGACAGGACACTGGGAGGGGGGGAGGCAGGTTCAGTGTGGGGGTGACAGGACGCTGGGAGGAGGGGAGGCAGGTTCAGTGTGGGGGTGACAGGACGCTGGGAGGGGGGAGGGAGGGTCAGTGTGGGGGTGACAGGACGCAGGGAGGGGTGGGAGAGTGGGTCAGTGTGGGGCTGGGGGGTGACAGGACACTGGGAGGGGGGGAGGGAGGGTCAGTGTGGGGGTGACAGGACGCTGGGAGGAGGGGAGGGAAGGTCAGTGTGGGGGTGACAGGACGCAGGGAGGGGTGGGAGAGTGGGTCAGTGTGGGGGTGACAGGACGCAGGGAGGGGTGGGAGAGGGTCAGTGTGGGGAGGGCTGTGGGTGACAGGACACTAGGAGGAGGGGAGGGAGGGTCAGTGTGGGGGTGACAGGACGCTGGGAGGGGTAGGAGAGTGGGTCAGCGTGGGGGCTGGGGGGTGACAGGACGCTGGGAGGGGTGGGAGAGGGTCAGTGTGGGGAGGGCTGGGGGGTGACAGGACACTGGGAGGAGGGGAGGGCGGGTCAGTGTGGGGGTGACAGGACGCAGGGAGGGGTGAGAGAGGGTCAGTGTGGGGAGGGCTGGGGGGTGACAGGACACTGGGAGGGGGGGAGGGAGGGTCAGTGTGGGGGTGACAGGACACTGGGAGGAGGGGAGGGAGGGTCAGTGTGGGGGTGACAGGACGCAGGGAGGGGTGGGAGAGGGTCAGTGTGGGGGCTGGGGGGTGACAGGACACTGGGAGGAGGGGAGGGAGGGTCAGTGTGGGGGTGACAGGACGCAGGGAGGGGTGGGAGAGGGTCAGTGTGGGGGTGACAGGATGCTGGGAGGGGTGGGAGAGGGTCAGTGTGGGGAGGGCTGGGGGGTGGCAGGACACTGGGAGGAGGGGAGGGAGGGTCAGTGTGCGGGTGACAGGACGCAGGGAGGGGAGGGAGGGTCAGTGTGGGGGTGACAGGACACTGTGAGGGGTGGGAGAGGGTCAGTGTGGGGAGGGCTGGGGGGTGACAGGACACTGGGAGGAGGGGAGGGAGGGTCAGTGTGGGGGTGACAGGACGCAGGGAGGGGTGGGAGAGGGTCAGTGTGGGGAGGGCTGGGGGGTGACAGGACACTGGGAGGGGGAGATGGAGGGTCAGTGTGGGGGTGACAGGACGCAGGGAGGGGTGGGAGAGGGTCAGTGTGGGGGCTGGGGGGTGATAGGACACTGGGAGGAGGGGAGGAAGGGTCAGTGTGGGGGTGACAGGACGCAGGGAGGGGTGGGAGAGGGTCAGTGTGGGGAGGGCTGGGGGGGTGACAGGACGCAGGGAGGGGAGGAAGGGTCAGTGTGGGGAGGGCTGGGGGGTGACAGGACGCAGGGAGGGGAGGGAGGGTCAGTGTGGGGAGGGCTGGGGGGTGACAGGACGCAGGGAGGGGAGGGAGGGTCAGTGTGGGGGTGGCAGGACGCTGGGAGGGGTGGGAGAGGGTCAGTGTGGGGAGGGTTGGGGGTGACAGGACGCAGGGAGGGGTGGGAGAGGGTCAGTGTGGGGGTGACAGGACGCAGGGAGGGGTGGGAGAGGGTCATTGTGGGGGGGGGCTGGGGGTGGCAGGACGCAGGGAGGGGAGGGAGGGTCAGTGTGGGGGTGGCAGGACGCTGGGAGGGGTGGGAGAGGGTCAGTGTGGGGAGGGCTGGGGGTGGCAGGATGCAGGGAGGGGAGGGAGGGTCAGTGTGGGGGTGGCAGGACGCAGGGAGGGGTGGGAGAGGGTCAGTGTGGGGAGGGTCAGTGTGGGGGTGGCAGGACGCAGGGAGGGGAGGGAGGGTCAGTGTGGGGAGGGCTGGGGGATGGCAGGACGCAGGGAGGGGAGGGAGGGTCAGTGTGGGGGTGGCAGGACGCTGGGAGGGGAGGGAGAGGGTCAGTGTGGGGAGGGCTGGGGGGTGACAGTACGCAGGGAGGGGAGGGAGGGTCAGTGTGGGGAGGGCTGGGGGGTGACAGGACACTGGGAGGAGGGGAGGGAGGGTCAGTGTGGGGGTGACAGGACGCAGGGAGGGGAGGGAGAGGGTCAGTGTGGGGAGGGCTGGGGGGTGACAGGACGCAGGGAGGGGAGGGAGGGTCAGTGTGGGGAGGGCTGACGGGTGACAGGACGCAGGAAGGGGTGGGAGAGGGTCAGTGTGGGGAGGGCTGGGGGGTGACAGGACGCAGGGAGGGGAGGGAGGGTCAGTGTGGGGAGGGCTGGGGGGTGACAGGACGCAGGGAGGGGAGGGAGGGTCAGTGTGGGGGTGGCAGGACGCTGGGAGGGGTGGGAGAGGGTCAGTGTGGGGAGGGCTGGGGGGTGACAGGACGCTGGGAGGGGAGGGAGAGGGTCAGTGTGGGGAGGGTCAGTGTGGGGAGGGTTGGGGGTGACAGGACGCAGGGAGGGGTGGGAGAGGGTCAGTGTGGGGGTGACAGGACGCAGGGAGGGGTGGGAGAGGGTCAGTGTGGGGAGGGCTGGGGGTGGCAGGACGCAGGGAGGGGAGGGAGGGTCAGTGTGGGGGTGGCAGGACGCTGGGAGGGGTGGGAGAGGGTCAGTGTGGGGAGGGCTGGGGGTGGCAGGACGCAGGGAGGGGAGGGAGGGTCAGTGTGGGGGTGGCAGGATGCAGGGAGGGGTGGGAGAGGGTCAGTGTGGGGAGGGTCAGTGTGGGGGTGGCAGGACGCAGGGAGGGGAGGGAGGGTCAGTGTGGGGAGGGCTGGGGGGTGGCAGGACGCAGGGAGGGGAGGGAGGGTCAGTGTGGGGGTGGCAGGACGCTGGGAGGGGAGGGAGAGGGTCAGTGTGGGGAGGGCTGGGGGGTGACAGGACGCAGGGAGGGGAGGGAGGGTCAGTGTGGGGAGGGCTGGGGGGTGACAGGACACTGGGAGGAGGGGAGGGAGGGTCAGTGTGGGGGTGACAGGACGCAGGGAGGGGAGGGAGAGGGTCAGTGTGGGGAGGGCTGGGGGGTGACAGGACGCAGGGAGGGGAGGGAGGGTCAGTGTGGGGAGGGCTGCCGGGTGACAGGACGCAGGAAGGGGTGGGAGAGGGTCAGTGTGGGGAGGGTTGGGGGTGACAGGACGCAGGGAGGGGAGGGAGAGGGTCAGTGTGGGGAGGGCTGAGGGGTGACAGGACGCAGGGAGGGGTGGGAGAGGGTCAGTGTGGGGAGGGCTGGGGGGTGACAGGACGCTGGGAGGGGTGGGAGAGGGTTAGTGTGGGGAGGGTCAGTGTGGGGGTGGCAGGACGCAGGGAGGGGTGGGAGAGGGTCAGTGTGGGGAGGGCTGGGGGTGGCAGGACGCTGGGAGGGGTGGGAGAGGGTCAGTGTGGGGAGGGCTGGGGGGTGACAGGACGCAGGGAGGGGAGGCAGGGTCAGTGTGGGGGTGGCAGGACGCAGGGAGGGGTGGGAGAGGGTCAGTGTGGGGAGGGCTGGGGGGTGGCAGGACGCAGGGAAGGTGGGAGAGGGTCAGTGTGGGGAGGGTCAGTGTGGGGGTGGCAGGACGCAGGGAGGGGTGGGAGAGGGTCAGTGTGGGGAGGGCTGGGGGGTGGCAGGACGCAGGGAGGGGTGGGAGAGGGTCAGTGTGGGGAGGGCTGAGGGGTGACAGGACGCAGGATGGGGTGGGAGAGGGTCAGTGTGGGGAGGGCTGGGGGGTGACAGGACGCAGGATGGGGTGGGAGAGGGTCAGTGTGGGGAGGGCTGGGGGGTGACAGGACGCAGGGAGGGGAGGGAGGGTCAGTGTGGGGGTGGCAGGACGCAGGGAGGGGTGGGAGAGGGTCAGTGTGGGGAGGGCTGGGGGGTGGCAGGACGCAGGGAGGGGAGGGAGGGTCAGTGTGGGGGTGGCAGGACGCAGGGAGGGGTGGGAGAGGGTCAGTGTGGGGAAGGCTGGGGGGTGGCAGGACGCAGGGAGGGGTGGGAGAGGGTCAGTGTGGGGAGGGCTGAGGGGTGACAGGATGCAGGATGGGGTGGGAGAGGGTCAGTGTGGGGAGGGCTGGGGGATGACAGGACGCAGGGAGGGGTGGGAGAGGGTCAGTGTGGGGAGGGCTGGGGGGTGACAGGACGCAGGGAGGGGAGGGAGGGTCAGTGTGGGGAGGGCTGGGGGTGACAGGACGCAGGGAGGGGTGGGAGGGGGTCAGTGTGGGGAGGGCTGGGGGGTGACAGGACGCAGGGAGGGGTGGGAGAGGGTCAGTGTGGGGAGGGCTGGGGGGTGACAGGACGCAGGGAGGGTGGGAGAGGGTCAGTGTGGGGAGGGTCAGTGTGGGGGTGACAGGACGCAGGGAGGGGTGGGAGAGGGTCAGTGTGGGGAGGGTCAGTGTGGGGGTGGCAGGACGCAGGGAGGGGTGGGAGAGGGTCAGTGTGGGGAGGGCTGGGGGGTGGCAGGACGCAGGGAGGGGAGGGAGGGTCAGTGTGGGGAGGGCTGGGGGTGACAGGACGCAGGATGGGGTGGGAGAGGGTCAGTGTGGGGAGGGCTGGGGGTGACAGGACGCAGGGAGGGGTGGGAGAGGGTCAGTGTGGGGAGGTCTGGGGGGTGACAGGACGCAGGGAGGGGTGGGAGAGGGTCAGTGTGGGGAGGGCTGGGGGGTGACAGGACGCAGGGAGGGTGGGAGAGGGTCAGTGTGGGGAGGGTCAGTGTGGGGGTGGCAGGACGCTGGGAGGGGTGGGAGAGGGTCAGTGTGGGGAGGGTCAGTGTGGGGGTGGCAGGACGCAGGGAGGGGTGGGAGAGGGTCAGTGTGGGGAGGGCTGGGGGGTGACAGGACGCAGGGAGGGGTGGGAGAGGGTCAGTGTGGGGAGGGCTGGGGGGTGACAGGACGCAGGGAGGGGTGGGAGAGGGTCAGTGTGGGGAGGGCTGGGGGGTGGCAGGACGCAGGGAGGGGTGGGAGAGGGTCAGTGTGGGGAGGGCTGGGGGGTGACAGGACGCAGGGAGGGGTGGGAGAGGGTCAGTGTGGGGAGGGCTGGGGGGTGACAGGACGCAGGGAGGGTGGGAGAGGGTCAGTGTGGGGAGGGTCAGTGTGGGGGTGACAGGACGCAGGGAGGGGTGGGAGAGGGTCAGTGTGGGGAGGGCTGGGGGGTGACAGGACGCAGGGAGGGTGGGAGAGGGTCAGTGTGGGGAGGGTCAGTGTGGGGGTGGCAGGACGCAGGGAGGGGTGGGAGAGGGTCAGTGTGGGGAGGGCTGGGGGTGGCAGGACGCAGGGAGGGGAGGGAGGGTCAGTGTGGGGGTGGCAGGACGCAGAGAGGGGTGGGAGAGGGTCAGTGTGGGGAGGGTCAGTGTGGGGGTGGCAGGACGCAGGGAGGGGTGGGAGAGGGTCAGTGTGGGGAGGGCTGGGGGTGGCAGGACGCTGGGAGGGGTGGGAGAGGGTCAGTGTGGGGGTGGCAGGACGCAGGGAGGGGTGGGAGAGGGTCAGTGTGGGGAGGGCTGGGGGTGGCAGGACGCAGGGAAGGTGGGAGAGGGTCAGTGTGGGGAGGGTCAGTGTGGGGGTGGCAGGACGCAGGGAGGGGTGGGAGAGGGTCAGTGTGGGGAGGGCTGGGGGGTGGCAGGACGCAGGGAGGGGTGGGAGAGGGTCAGTGTGGGGAGGGCTGGGGGGTGACAGGACGCAGGGAGGGGTGGGAGAGGGTCAGTGTGGGGAGGGCTGGGGGGTGACAGGACGCAGGGAGGGGTGGGAGAGGGTCAGTGTGGGGAGGGCTGGGGGGTGACAGGACGCAGGGAAGGTGGGAGAGGGTCAGTGTGGGGAGGGCTGGGGGGTGGCAGGACGCAGGGAGGGGTGGGAGAGGGTCAGTGTGGGGAGGGCTGGGGGGTGACAGGACGCAGGGAGGGTGGGAGAGGGTCAGTGTGGGGAGGGTCAGTGTGGGGGTGGCAGGACGCTGGGAGGGGTGGGAGAGGGTCAGTGTGGGGAGGGCTGGGGGGTGACAGGACGCAGGGAGGGGTGGGAGAGGGTCAGTGTGGGGAGGGCTGGGGGGTGGCAGGACGCAGGGAGGGGTGGGAGAGGGTAAGTGTGGGGAGGGCTGGGGGGTGACAGGACGCAGGGAGGGTGGGAGAGGGTCAGTGTGGGGAGGGTCAGTGTGGGGGTGGCAGGACGCTGGGAGGGGTGGGAGAGGGTCAGTGTGGGGAGGGCTGGGGGTGGCAGGACGCAGGGAAGGTGGGAGAGGGTCAGTGTGGGGAGGGTCAGTGTGGGGGTGGCAGGACGCAGGGAGGGGTGGGAGAGGGTCAGTGTGGGGAGGGCTGGGGGGTGGCAGGACGCAGGGAGGGGTGGGAGAGGGTCAGTGTGGGGAGGGCTGGGGGGTGACAGGACGCAGGGAGGGTGGGAGAGGGTCAGTGTGGGGAGGGCTGGGGGGTGGCAGGACGCAGGGAGGGGTGGGAGAGGGTCAGTGTGGGGAGGGTCAGTGTGGGGGTGGCAGGACGCAGGGAGGGGTGGGAGAGGGTCAGTGTGGGGAGGGCTGGGGGGTGACAGGACGCAGGGAGGGGTGGGAGAGGGTCAGTGTGGGGAGGGCTGGGGGGTGACAGGACGCAGGGAGGGGTGGGAGAGGGTCAGTGTGGGGAGGGTCAGTGTGGGGGTGGCAGGACGCAGGGAGGGGTGGGAGAGGGTCAGTGTGGGGAGGGCTGGGGGGTGACAGGACGCAGGGAGGGGTGGGAGAGGGTCAGTGTGGGGAGGGCTGGGGGGTGACAGGACGCAGGGAGGGGTGGGAGAGGGTCAGTGTGGGGAGGGCTGGGGGGTGACAGGACGCAGGATGGGGTGGGAGAGGGTCAGTGTGGGGAGGGCTGGGGGGTGACAGGACGCAGGGAGGGGTGGGAGAGGGTCAGTGTGGGGAGGGTCAGTGTGGGGGTGGCAGGACGCAGGGAGGGGTGGGAGAGGGTCAGTGTGGGGAGGGCTGGGGGGTGACAGGACGCAGGGAGGGTGGGAGAGGGTCAGTGTGGGGAGGGTCAGTGTGAGGGTGGCAGGATGCAGGGAGGGGTGGGAGAGGGTCAGTGTGGGGAGGGCTGGGGGGTGGCAGGACGCAGGGAGGGGTGGGAGAGGGTCAGTGTGGGGAGGGCTGGGGGGTGACAGGACGCAGGGAGGGGTGGGAGAGGGTCAGTGTGGGGAGGGCTGGGGGCTGACAGGACGCAGGGAGGGTGGGAGAGGGTCAGTGTGGGGAGGGCTGGGGGGTGACAGGACGCAGGGAGGGTGGGAGAGGGTCAGTGTGGGGAGGGCTGGGGGGTGACAGGACGCAGGGAGGGTGGGAGAGGGTCAGTGTGGGGAGGGTCAGTGTGGGGGTGGCAGGACGCAGGGAGGGGTGGGAGAGGGTCAGTGTGGGGAGGGCTGGGGGGTGGCAGGACGCAGGGAGGGGTGGGAGAGGGTCAGTGTGGGGAGGGCTGGGGGGTGACAGGACGCAGGGAGGGTGGGAGAGGGTCAGTGTGGGGAGGGTCAGTGTGGGGGTGGCAGGACGCTGGGAGGGGTGGGAGAGGGTCAGTGTGGGGAGGGCTGGGGGGTGGCAGGACGCAGGGAGGGGTGGGAGAGGGTCAGTGTGGGGAGGGCTGGGGGGTGACAGGACGCAGGGAGGGTGGGAGAGGGTCAGTGTGGGGAGGGTCAGTGTGGCGGTGGCAGGACGCAGGGAGGGGTGGGAGAGGGTCAGTGTGGGGAGGGCTGGGGGGTGGCAGGACGCAGGGAGGGTGGGAGAGGGTCAGTGTGGGGAGGGTCAGTGTGGGGGTGGCAGGACGCAGGGAGGGGTGGGAGAGGGTCAGTGTGGGGAGGGCTGGGGGGTGGCAGGACGCAGGGAGGGGTGGGAGAGGGTCAGTGTGGGGAGGGCTGGGGGGTGACAGGACGCAGGGAGGGTGGGAGAGGGTCAGTGTGGGGAGGGCTGGGGGGTGGCAGGACGCAGGGAGGGGTGGGAGAGGGTCAGTGTGGGGAGGGTCAGTGTGGGGGTGGCAGGACGCAGGGAGGGGTGGGAGAGGGTCAGTGTGGGGAGGGCTGGGGGGTGACAGGACGCAGGGAGGGGTGGGAGAGGGTCAGTGTGGGGAGGGCTGGGGGGTGACAGGACGCAGGGAGGGGTGGGAGAGGGTCAGTGTGGGGAGGGTCAGTGTGGGGGTGGCAGGACGCAGGGAGGGGTGGGAGAGGGTCAGTGTGGGGAGGGCTGGGGGGTGACAGGACGCAGGGAGGGGTGGGAGAGGGTCAGTGTGGGGAGGGCTGGGGGGTGACAGGACGCAGGGAGGGGTGGGAGAGGGTCAGTGTGGGGAGGGCTGGGGGGTGACAGGACGCAGGATGGGGTGGGAGAGGGTCAGTGTGGGGAGGGCTGGGGGTGACAGGACGCAGGGAGGGGTGGGAGAGGGTCAGTGTGGGGAGGGCTGGGGGGTGACAGGACGCAGGGAGGGGTGGGAGAGGGTCAGTGTGGGGAGGGCTGGGGGGTGACAGGACGCAGGGAGGGGTGGGAGAGGGTCAGTGTGGGGAGGGCTGGGGGGTGACAGGACGCAGGGAGGGTGGGAGAGGGTCAGTGTGGGGAGGGTCAGTGTGGGGGTGGCAGGACGCTGGGAGGGGTGGGAGAGGGTCAGTGTGGGGAGGGCTGGGGGGTGACAGGACGCAGGGAGGGGTGGGAGAGGGTCAGTGTGGGGAGGGCTGGGGGGTGACAGGACGCAGGGAGGGTGGGAGAGGGTCAGTGTGGGGAGGGTCAGTGTGGGGGTGGCAGGACGCAGGGAGGGGTGGGAGAGGGTCAGTGTGGGGAGGGCTGGGGGGTGACAGGACGCAGGGAGGGTGGGAGAGGGTCAGTGTGGGGAGGGCTGGGGGGTGACAGGACGCAGGGAGGGGTGGGAGAGGGTCAGTGTGGGGAGGGCTGGGGGGTGACAGGACGCAAGGAGGGTGGGAGAGGGTCAGTGTGGGGAGGGTCAGTGTGGGGGTGGCAGGACGCAGGGAGGGGTGGGAGAGGGTCAGTGTGGGGAGGGCTGGGGGGTGACAGGACGCAGGGAGGGTGGGAGATGGTCAGTGTGGGGAGGGCTGGGGGGTGACAGGACGCAGGGAGGGTGGGAGAGGGTCAGTGTGGGGAGGGTCAGTGTGGGGGTGGCAGGACGCAGGGAGGGGTGGGAGAGGGTCAGTGTGGGGAGGGCTGGGGGGTGACAGGACGCAGGGAGGGGTGGGAGAGGGTCAGTGTGGGGAGGGCTGGGGGGTGACAGGACGCAGGGAGGGTGGGAGAGGGTCAGTGTGGGGAGGGTCAGTGTGGGGGTGGCAGGACGCTGGGAGGGGTGGGAGAGGGTCAGTGTGGGGAGGGTCAGTGTGGGGGTGACAGGACGCTGGGAGGGGTGGGAGAGGGTCAGTGTGGGGAGGGTCAGTGTGGGGGTGACAGGACGCTGGGAGGGGTGGGAGAGGGTCAGTGTGGGGAGGGCTGGGGGGTGACAGGACGCAGGGAGGGTGGGAGAGGGTCAGTGTGGGGAGGGTCAGTGTGGGGGTGGCAGGACGCAGGGAGGGTGGGAGAGGGTCAGTGTGGGGAGGGTCAGTGTGGGGGTGGCAGGACGCTGGGAGGGGTGGGAGAGGGTCAGTGTGGGGAGGGTCAGTGTGGGGGTGGCAGGACGCAGGGAGGGGTGGGAGAGGGTCAGTGTGGGGAGGGTCAGTGTGGGGGTGGCAGGACGCAGGGAGGGGTGGGAGAGGGTCAGTGTGGGGAGGGCTGGGGGGTGACAGGACGCAGGGAGGGTGGGAGAGGGTCAGTGTGGGGAGGGTCAGTGTGGGGGTGACAGGACGCTGGGAGGGGTGGGAGAGGGTCAGTGTGGGGAGGGCTGGGGGTGCCCGCGCACTGGGCGGGGTGGGAGGTCGGGGGGGGCGCAGGGACGCGGGGGTGGGGGCTGTGGGCGGGAGAGGCTCGTGGGGGGGGGCAGAGGGGCGTGGTCTCCGCCAGGGGTCTCGGGTCGCTCTGTGGAGCGGCGCGCGGCGGGAGTGGGCGTGGCTCCGGCGGGCGCCCAGGGCTCTCTCAGGAGCAGCAGGGGGAGCGCTCAGCCTCGCTCCCCGTCTCCCCGAAGGGGAGGGGGAAGGGGCGGGCAGGGGGCGTGGCTCCGCTTGGCTCCCACGTCCCCTCGCTCGCGCTCTCTCTCTGCCTCTCTCCTCCTTCACAGGGTGACACGTCTGCAGGGTGAGTGAGTGGCATTGGCAGACTGTCAATCCCTCACCAAAGCGGCCATCAAACAACATAAAACACACACAGTCACTGGGCTGCTGGGCTCATAAATTCCAGCTGGCTGATATTTTTGCACATTGCTTTGCAGAGAGTGTGTAATTAATTTTTTTACAGTTCTTTCCCCTTTATTTCCGCTCTTTTCTTTGCACAAGTTCAAACTTTTGATAGCTGCAATTTTGCCCCCATTGTACAATTTTGCCCCCATTGTACAGACTTGGGATCGTTTGTTATTTTTTTGGGGGGGAGGGCAATTAATTTTTTTCATCTGTGTTTGTGTTTTCGTGGGCTTTTTTTAATGTTGCAATTTGGGGATGGGGGTGTTTGCTTGGTTTGTTGTGGTTTTTGCTGTTTGCCACCCTCTTAACTTTTTAAGGATTTGAAAGCAAGTTTTTTGTGTTTTTTTTTTTAATTTGCCTTTTTTTACGAAGAAGATTTTTTTTTGTTTTTTGGACAAGTGGAGGAAAGACAAAAAACAATAAAAATAAAAAAGAGGAAGAGAGAAAGAAAAAAGCTTTGGAGGAAGATTGTACGAGAGAGAGAACTGCAGAAACCTCATCAACTCATTTATTTAAGCCACAAATATTATTATGATGAAAGAAGATTGTAACTAAAGAAGCGAGCGATTTACTGCACTGGAAAGAAGAGAGTGGAATAAACAACTGAGATCCGGTGAAATACTAAATACTGATTTATCTTTTTTTTTAATTTGCGAGAGCAAAATAACAACAAACAGGAACTGAAATTGACTACAAGAGCCAGAGATTTATTTGCATTTTCTTTTCTAAGCACAAACCTCCTTCCTCTGATTGTGAGGCTGTTTTTGCCGTTTCTCCTGCTGCTATCTCTGAAAGTGCATTGATTGGGCTGCGGTAGGAGGTATGGATGATCAGTCCAGGATGTTGCAGACTCTGGCCGGTGTGAACCTGGCTGGCCACTCGGTGCAGGGGGGGATGGCTCTGCCTCCTCCCCATGGACATGAAGGGGCAGACGGCGACGGCAGAAAGCAGGACATCGGAGACATCCTCCATCAGATCATGACCATCACTGACCAAAGCCTGGATGAGGCACAAGCAAAGTTGGTTTCGTCTAATTAAACCTTGTCTTTTTGTGTGTGTGTGTGGTTTTTGTTTCTCTCCCTCCTGCTCCTCTGCAGAGACCAGGCGTCTCACAATTAGAGCAACTTAATACTGTAGGAGAAATTTCAAGCAGCAAAGGCAAAATCAAAGTTGCTATTAATTATTTGTAAAATATAAATATGTGATGCTTGTACCATTTTTTTTCTGTTCCATTTGATTTACACCTATGCGTAGAAGGCTGTTGCTCATACATTCCCATTTTCATTTCCATGTCTTTAGACACTATCTGGCTGACACTCATTTAAAAATCACCATCCCGCAATATTTGTTCTTCGCGAGACTTTGATTTCTTGTTAAGAAGTGTAACTTTTTTCTTTCCTTCTCTCCTGCCCCTGAAGTAGTGGCAGATGAATTACAAAGGTGACAAGATATTGCTTCAGGGAGAAAACCTTCAATGTTTGAAATCACAGTAAATACAAAACAAAGAATATGAACTCTGGAAGTTCTCCCGTTTAACAAATCAGTTCTAATGTAGAGGAATGGAAAGTACTCGAGACAGGCTTTGATTTATACACTTAGTATACCGGGAAATTTACATAAAGCTAATTTGACTTTAAAATAAACAGATGAAAAGAAACCATTTAAACATGGCTTTAAAACCAAACTTCTATGAGTGTCACAAGTCTGCAAGTGGCAGGCAGGCTGGGGCTACCTGGATCTTTTACTTGTCACCAAGTCCCTGCCTTGGGGATAAATGAGAAGGCATTTGAAACTCCCTTTTGTTTGCTCCTCTTGTCCCTGAATTTAAATATCCTCACATTTCTTGTTAATGTTTGCTACTTTTCACACAATATGATTATGTTGCCTGGTAGCCTACAGGGCAAATATGTACCTCCCCCACTCGCAGCCAAAAGCTGTAGCCAAAGATTCCTTGTCACTTGTAATTAACTTTACTTCCTCTTACTTTGCATGGAATATATGAACAGTAAAATGCAGAGACACAATTAAATCATTTTACTGTGGAAAGACGCCATATTATCAAATAGCTTTTGTTAATACATTTGTTTTCCCCTGTTTTTCAGAAAGCATGCACTGAACTGCCACAGAATGAAGCCTGCTCTGTTCAGTGTCCTGTGTGAAATCAAAGAGAAAACAGGTAAGAGCCCAGGAGTAACGTGGCTTTAAATCGAACTCCAAATAGGTAAACATTGCAATACTTCTCGAAGCTTAGATTCTGGGAGCTGCTTTAGGCACCGCAGCCATCTTTGATCATTGCCTCCTTTCCTGCTTCTGATCTTGGGAGGGGAGGGGAGAGGGACAATGTAATAAATCTGGAGCAAATTTTACAATTCATAATCCCGATGTAAAATGAAATGTAGATGAAAATGATCGTGTGTCACCGTCCACAGAGTAAATTCCCCCTCTGGCTGCAATCAGGGAAGTAACACCGAGCAACCAGGCTCCCTCTGCCTTGTTTGTATGTCAATTTCTTAAAGGAGCAATGTGAGATTGGAGAAGCCAATTGCAATGCAGAGTAGAGAGCAAGGGAACAACATAGCCGGCAACTTTCTGCTTGACTCGGGCCACCTTAAATATGTTGTTGGACACATTCGGGTGACAGATTCAAACTAGTACGTTATGTAGGAAATTAACTGTAGTCTTAAGAAATGCTAAAGGATGTGTGTGTATAAATGTGTCCACACATGTTCACATACATACGGATATACACTGTTGTATATAATACATTTATTTTTATGTACATTTACCTTTTGAGGGTTATATATGTACATGAGTATTTCTGTCTGTAGATATTGCTATTCATATCCATATATCTGTAGACAAAAAATTACAGCAAAAAACACTCCTGAAGTTTTCTAAAAAATGTATTTCAATTATATGGAATAAAAAAAGGGTAGAAGCAAGTTAGTAACATATACTTTTATATATTTACAGTTGTTCTATATCTTACAAATAAGATTTTGAAAAGAGCATTTCAGGTAACTTTGGTAACAAAATGTAATGCCCATTTTAACAGTGTATTATTTAGAATTCTAGTTCTTGAACTTGTTCTACACATTCAGGTTAAAAGTGCATTAGGGGTTCAACCTAGATACAGAATATTTCTTTTATAACAATAACTCTTACCATGTAAATAGCACTTTTCATCTTTCAAGAGCTGTACAAACATTAATCATATATATGTGCTCTACAAAAATTATTTCTTCATATAATACCGAACATGTTAAAGGAGCAGTAAACTTTGTAAGCAGTAACATGTCTAAATATACAATTCTGTCTGGATGTGCCACATTTTCAGAGAAAACAGAACAAAAATGCTGTTGATGCTGAGGATAGCATTAGCACCTACACTGTAGGGAGTGAAGTTTAGAGTGTAAAAGTTGTTGAATGCTTTCTGCCAATATTTGTCTGTAGGGAGCACAGCAAAGTCTTAATATTTTTTTTGGTGCAATAATATTTTAAACACCAGAATTTTTCTTCCCAAAAGCGTTGACAAATTAATTTTGTTAAGACACATTTAAACTTTATAGCAGCTTGTGGGTATGTTCTTTGACCCCACTGACTGGAGAAAAATTAATCGCTTTTTAGAGGGGAGGATTTTGAAAAGTATTGTATGTAATATTATGAGAAGCAAGAGCATTATTAAGGTCTGGCTAACTTTTTTTTACAAAATCTGTATACTAGCTTTTTAGTTGCTCTTTAAAATTATAGTTTTCAATTGCAGTCTGAAGATAAAAAAAATTACATATGACTACAGAATAAGACATCAAACATTAAATCACAGTGAATCTTAACTAAGAAACCTAAAAGTACATAGTTTTCAGTAAATTCATGTCCAAAGGTTTCCTTGCTATCAGGACTCCACTTCAGTTTCTGCTGACAGCTAAGCACTGGGGTATTGACTGTGTTGTGAATATTAAGATTGATTCTGCTTTATATTGCATTATATTGCTCTGGATAAGGGAATGATTTTCCCCCTCTCTACGCCACACACATACACCCTTTGTGCCTTGATCACAGTTAACCCCCACCCCTCCTTTTGGTTCATATTTGTTTTCTTGTCTTTTTCTAAACTTTTTGCCCAGCCAGCTCCAGAGCTAACCAAGCAACGTGTCTTTGATGTTTAGACATTTTGCAGCAGGCAGATTTCAATTAAGAAGGGGTAGGTCCTGCGATCACTTATTTGCACAGGGCTTAGCCTCACTGCTTTGAAAGGAAAGTATAGTCAACCACATGTCAGAGGTGAGTTGAGAATTAAAAACAAGTCTTTTCAGAAACAGGGATTACTGGCAGTGTGTGCTTGGTAAGGCCATTGCTGTTTCAGAAGCGAGAAGGAAACTGACAAGGAAAGAGATTTTGTGATTTCAGATGTTTCTGGGGATTTCAGTGATAATTTGTAAATTGAGATCTTGCTTTTGTGTCTTGACTTGTGGAGCCAAGTTTGCAAGTTATCTCTTTTGTAAAATAGCTAAGAGCCAACAAAGAGTGAAGGCGTCCGTCTGGCCAAAGGCGAGATCCTGCCAGCCCCAGCAACTGGGAAAGGATAGGATTATGCACTGAGTGATTGATGGAGGTAAATCCACCCCCCTCCAAACTATTCCCATAGGGGCATATTCACTCAGGATCTCCCAGTTGAGATTAAATGACTGTATAGACATTAGTAAGTGTTACCAAAGCAAAGAAAATATGAAAGAAATTTCTAGCATATTTTCTCTGATCTGTGTCAACGAGAAAAAAGTGCAAATACTCATTGCCAAACAGTTCTGAATTTGTAGGTTAAACAGTTTGGGATGCAATTAAAGTAGGGGTTCTCCCCCATTGGTCTTCACTGCCTTTTGCTCAGAATAATTTAATCAAGATGCAATTGGATTGTGCCTCAATATTTAATTATTTATAATCTGAGGAAAAGTTTACCTTGGTGTTAGTAATGGAAATTACTGTCATGATTTATCTCTACCTAGTTTAAGGAGACAGAAAGAATCTAGCCTTTGCATGAAGTGTAATTTCAGTCAAGTCTTTTCAAAAATAAGGAATTAAGAAATGCAACTGTGCAGACCTTTTTATATTTAATTGCATTCATTTTTAATACTTTGCTGGTGGATTATTATTGTTCAGCATAGCTAGTGAGGACTTTGCTGGATTGGTAGAAAGAGAATGTTTAGGGGAACCCCCAGTTTCAGGTGAATTAACCATATCAGATGCCTGTAGATATCAAAATACATTTCCTCAAGGGTTAGTAGATGCATTATGTTTATTAAAGATTTTTCACTCTGCCTTATTTAGAAGTAGGTAGCTGAAGAGTTTTTTTCTGTGAGATATTTATCACGTTCAAAGTAATTAATTACAAAATCTAATCTGACATTTATTTTTACATTTTAAAAAATACTGTGTTCTGTATAAATCAACTTTAAAACAAACAAATAAACATATACTGGTATGTGCATTCCTAAAGGCAGCCACCGGGTAGCAGGTTTTCATAAAGATGACTAACTGCCACTTATTTATTTAATTAATACAAAGAAAATTGAGCCCCAAAGTTTTACTGAAGCTCCTCTAGTAAAATAGGAAGATAAGAAAAATAGGTCTGTCTAGTGGCTGCGTTGTGTTACATTTTTATCTGTATCTGTTCTAATAGATGTCACTTCAGAATCTGGAGTCACATCTGTTGCATACCTTTGTATCAATCTTTCTGTCCTCCTATTGATATCATAGTCTGATGTATGTATGTCGTTTTGTATGTACACTGTTTACTGTTAAGAAAAGCTTAGATTCAGAATCTGATTATTTTTACACTTTAGTAAATTTCTATACCTGAAGTACTATATTTACATATGTAAATATAACTGAAATATATTCATTCTGATGTTCTTAAAAATGGTTAGGGAATTGCAGTTATTTCCCAGTGGAATTCCATATTATTGCGCTGTACTGATAGATGATCTATACCATCATAGTCTCTTGCCTTTTTATGTTGTTTTTAAAAATTATGTTAAAAAAAATCCAAACAATGACAGCTGCCAACCAAACCCTAATTTACTGTCACCACAAACCCTAAATAGCATTCATTTACTAGTAATGCCTAATGGCATACCTGATGGTTTGCCAGATTTGTGGCCTTTCTGAGGCTTATAAGCAGGACTGACTTGGGAAGATCATAAAACTTAATGAACTTCTCGACTGCAGGAGGTGTCCGCAGGGGAAGAGAAAGGCCTGCTTGGCTGGTTGGGCTGGTTGAACTATTTTTTTATGTCTAAAGAGAGAGGGGAAAAAATGATGATTAAAAATGTTCTGCCTTCATGCAGAGTTTTGTTGCAGAGGATGAAAAGATTTTTAGATATGGAAAACAGATGAATAGCGAAGTTAACAATGAGATTAATTTCTTGCTATTCGCCATGTAAACTGAAACCTTTATTTTTATTGCTACAACTGTAACTAGCCATCCATCGCCATTCTGATGATTAAAGGGCTATCTCATGCCCTCACTCCACAGCAAAACTCTTACATGGCCCAATTCTTTGGCGGTTTTCAGGAACACCTCTAAGGATTTCACAGTATATCAACCAAAGTGGCCATTATCTAACCAGCCTTGGAAAGGCCTCATATTTTCTCCCTCTTGCAGTAAGAATTTGAAAATATCAACCCCTCCCTCAATTTGGATCTTTTTAACTGAACTGCAAGGTTGCTTTCGTACATTCAATTCATTTTAACTTTGCAGTATTTAAAAACTATCCTATAATGCCAATCATTTTTAATAAAATAAAACAATCCCTAATGAAAAGTTCAGAGAGAAATGTGGAGCGGTATAGTAACATTGTTATGATGTCTCTGTTCGCTATTTTTAAAATTGCAATGTTATTCAATGGAGATATTTTTTAAAAAAATAGGCTATGCAGTCCTCCTGTGCCCTCATCAGGCTCTGGAGGGTCATCTGTAATTTCCTTCGACTAGATTAGCAAGTGAACAATGTGGAGTAAAAATCTACATCTTTCTTGCCATGTGGGATTGTTTCTTTTTAATATTCAGAATTTTAAGGAACAATCAACTAAAACATCACAGAATTCTTAAATGATATATTTTAAAAGTATTTATGATTAAACATATTCCAATTCATGACATCCAATAGTACGTTACGCCACTTACACCACCTGAATGGTAGTGGTATCACTTCGCCTCATAAATGTTCTACTAGTAAAAATTAAATTGAATTAAGTATCTCGTTGCCATTTTGTCATCCGTTCCAAACCTACCTAGAGACAAAGTGCCATTTCCATGGTGGTTCTTTAGCCAATGTGAGATTTATGTATGTATTTATTTATCTATCTAATTTATTTATTTTGGCCAAGAAAAAGAATGGTTCTTGTGATTTCCCCCTCCCCCCCATACATCTGACCTTTTGTTTTAGAGGACTTGTTACTGCATACTACCTTTACACCAAGCCATTTTAGAGCTCCTTCATATATTTAAATAACATACAAGCTTTCACTTGATTACAAGGATCTGTTTCCAGACCATCTCTCCTCCCCCCTCCCCCCCCCAAGATAAAATTAGACCTATTTTTCAATACTAACTCAGTACGAGCAGGTAATTCTTTTATTTTCTGCCTCATTTTTGGAGGGTTTCATTTTGTTCTTGAATATTAAACAAACTTGCACATTTGTAAATATTTTAAAATGATTGTGAGCTACCACCAGGTTTATTTTATCATCACAGTAATTTAAATTTATTTTTGATTTGGTATATATAAATATAATAGTAGATTGTGATCCGAGCCATCCAAGGCCATCCCGTATTTTACAAATTTAATAGATTTGTCAACCAGGTTTGAACATTTTTCAGTGAAAGATACACACTTCCATGATTTGGATATTATGCTATCCTGATTCAATTTAAATATTAATTTGTGTGAAACATTAATGTATATTGCAATCTACCTTAGACAAGTATATGCAGAATTAAAATATGAAATTGCTTCAAATGTAATAAAAGGTTCAAATACACATGCAATATATATTATTAATATATAATGCGATAAAGCGAGATTGTTTAGCTTATATTTATTCTGAATTTTTTTTAACTGTTTTACAGTTCTGTGAGTGTCACATGAATATTTTTAAGTAAAATAAGAATGAATAATAAGTTCGTATACTAACTAGTTAAAATAAATAGGGACTTGAGTTTTTCTTTTCTTGTATAATTGATGGAATTAGATGTAGCTGTTTGTATTCTGTGAATTGACACCATGAGAAGAATGCTTTGTTTGTTTTCTCAGCAGTCATGTTTAATGCTATTCGCTTATCAAGGTGATCAGCATGGTTCAGATAACACATGCCTGACACGGCCTGCCTTTTTTCACCATCATGTTGACCTTTTGTCACATTTGCTTTTCTCTGGTAGGCAATTCATGTCTTTAAGTATGAATAGAGTAAATAATTCACATCAATATTTAATATAAATTATTAAAGTTTGTGTCAGCCCCTATAGTTCCTGCTTTTATAAAGTTAGAGTAGTACATCAACCAAACTGACGAATTACGCTTTTCAGCTGGACATCAGAGCTATTCCACTGTTATCTTTACAACCTAAGTAAACAAGGGAGTTACATATGAAGGGAAACGAAGCTCTGTGCTTGAATACTATTTATATTTTTCAGTAGGGGCTATGCATATTCTTTAGAAAGGGGGAAAATGCTAGCTAAATAGCTGTAGTATTTTAATGTATGACTTCCGAAACTTTATTCTTATTGTTTATAAGCTGTAAATAGAAACATAGCAAACACCACTGAACTTGACATTTTCTTCCTCATCTTGTTACTAGCCTCACATGAGCACTTATGATCTATCCAAAGGCTTAGATTATGCTTACTTGTTTGCTTTTTATTTTGTTTGTATTGGAGTTGCTTTCTGTTGTTTTTTTTTTTGTTTCCTTTGTAGCCCAATTTTTACAGAATCTTCTGGAGATGAGTGATAAATTAGTTCAGAGATTATGAAGTTTCTGATCTCTTCAGTCTTTGGTTATAAATTATAACACATATTTTACAAACTAAATAATCTGTTATTGAAACTAGACTGATTTTTTAAAATAAAAAATTATTTAATGCAGCAGCTGTTGCAGTGCATATTTGTTGCTAAAGAGAGCTGAAACAAAGGACATTTTGCATAGAAGTATATAAACAAAATCATTATGAATTTATTTTTCTTATTTCATCTTAGTGTTTTTTATTTAAATTCTGTTTTTTAAAGAGAAATCCTATTTCAAGTTACACAGTCATGTGAAATTGTTGTACCAATATCAGAATCCATTGAATAACATGGGTCATATAATACTACAAATCAATCATTTTGGGAGTTTCTCTATCGTGTGTTTACAGGTCAAAACCTCTTGTTATATTTATGTTATGCATCAACTTTAAAGCTAATCTCTTAGTCTGCATTGTCCAGCAGGTGGCTTTTCAAGTATGATTTGATTTTTATTTATTTATTGTAGGTACAAAAATGGATTAAATAATATTACTCAGAATTTAAAAAAAACGGAAAAGAGTAACAATTTTGCAGTATATGTGTACATATATGACAGAGCAAATGAAAGTATCTAGAGATCTTCTACTACATAATCTAAATTAAGATTCTAAACAGACATTACAGATGCTGGTAACTTTGGCAATTATCGTTTTGTTTGGTGAACAGTAGTAAAACAGTGTGCGGTAAAAGTGTTTAGAGAGAGAGGATAAATAAATTGAACAGTTTTGCAATGCAAAGTGGTTTGTGGTGTTTTTGAGGATTTCTTGGCTCTTGCTTAACTGCTATTGTGAAGCCTGGAGCAGATTTTCCCATTGCTAATGCCCTAGAAGTATTAATTCACTTTGATATGCTAATTAGAGGGCATTATGCAAGAAATGAGATTAAGTGGCAGCATGAAGCCATTTGCCTGTCAGTAAATTGAGAGCTTTAGCATCAGGAGGAGCTTTGTTTTTTCTGAGTTTCTCTTGGTTTTGCATATAAATAAAATTGATTGAAAGGTCTAGAGAAGCTTCTAGAACATTGGTGATTCTTTTTCTCTTTCTATGATTATTTAAACTTCATGTTAAAGGCTTTCTTTGAATATTAATTGATCTAATGGGAGCTACTGAACATGAAGAATTTCATTGTATTCTCAGTTACTGTACCTGAACAAAAGAAAAGTATTCAAATTCTTTGTGTCATCTGATTTTTGTGGCATTATTTCAGGTATACCTTACAACTTTGCATTGTAAACTCTGATCAGTGCTAACTATTACTGGGCTGATGTTCTTGCCAGTTTTAGCACAACAAAGGCCTGATTTCAGAGGTGCTGAACAGCTGAAGTCAGCGGTAGGCGTGGATACCTGGGGAATCAGGCCTTGAGCTTTTATCATCCCAACTCAGTTGTAGGGTGTTCCATTATGTCTTATGTAAACTGGAGATATATTTGGGATCATTTGGGAAGGAAGAAGTTGTAACACTGGCCATAGATTTTATTCAACTGCCAGAAAACTATATTTGAAGTAACATTAAGGGGTTGACTTAAATCCATAAAAGCAAGGAAATTCTGAGTTAATGCTTAAACTCTGCCCTTAACTCAACCCATTGAACCTATTTATTAGAGTATATATGAGTTGTAAGATAACTGTGCTGAGACCCCTGCAGTATTATGGCACTGTGGGATGAGTCAAAGAGAGTCTCTGATTTAGCTCAAAATTTCCTGGCTCTTGTGGCTTTAATTCAGGCTCTGGTGTCTCTTAAATATAGTTCGCAAAAAGAAAAGGAGTACTTGTGGCACCTTAGAGACTAACCAATTTATTTGAACATAAGCTTTCGTGAGCTACAGCTCACTTCATCGGATATATCTATCTATCTATCTATATAGTTGTGGTGTTCAGTTTCCCCTTATGGAAATGTACAAACATATAACAGAAGTAATGCAGGACAATGAAATTTTTTTAAATATCTCTGGCCCTCTCCCTGATTGCTTGTAGGATATGAAGGTTTGTATGTCTCCACTGTACACATCTCCTTCATATATCATTATCTTAAAGCCAATCAGGGGGTAGTTTTAGAATGATCATGCTTGTGATGAGCCCCAGTAATTAAAAAAGAAGCCGCAGTGTGGGGCTCCATAGTTCTGGCAGCTGATTTCTAACACTACTGGGGAATTTTTAACATCATAACGTAAGACACAATAAACCATAGTGACTTCTTCAGAGCCATATAGATTATCAGGTCATTGCAACTGGCATGCACACCACAGTGTCTGTGCTCATGTGTAACTTCCAGTAATATAAATAGTAGGTACAAGCATGCCCATAGAGGGGAGAATAAAGACCTCTCTCTTTTGATTAAGAATCCTTATTACATTTTTTGTGAAATGTGGTTATCATATTGGCCCATTAACTGCTTTTATAAATGAAATAATTGGTTATTTTTAATCCCCACCACCGTCTGAACTACTTGAACAAATAAATCTTCATTAGGAATTCACAACCTGAAAACTTTCATTAACAAAATGAAACCATTTTGGAGTTAGATGGGAAACCGAATAGCTTCTGAAACCACAAAACCAAATTTTCTCATAAGAAGTAACTTAATGTGCCAAGAATCAGCAAACGTTCACTTTCACGTTACAACCTCTTGAATAAAAATGCTAAATAATGAACACATTAACAGGCTTATCTTAACTATATCCTTAATAACGCAGATTATGGGGCACTGAAAGGCAGTGTAATCTACTATATAGAGTATACAGGACTGGGAGCTTGAAAGTTATGGATTTTAATCATTTGAAGCCTAATCTTGTTCCCACTGAAGTTAGAGACAAAACTGAAGTTAATGGAAATTTTGCCACTGACTTCAGTGGGGCCAGGGTTTCATTGTGTCTCAGCTGACCCATCTATAAAATGGGGATATTATTTTCCTATTGAGGATCATTGTGAAGCTTGATCAACAAATGTTTGTACTATATGTTGAAGTTGTAAAATGTTATGCAGATGGTAAGTATCATTAAAATTGCTATGATGTGTTATATATGAAGAAATATAGGAAATAGCAATCAAATCACTTTCTAGTGGCCATTATTACTTAAATTATAGTATTCCTAAATGATGTCCCACCTATTGAAGGCTAACTAGATTAAGCTTTCCTTAGCGGATTTGCTTTTCTGTATGTTAATTGGGGATGATATTATTCTGAATCAGTCCTGTAGCAGAATGAAAACAGGGTCCTGATTTTATATTTATTTTTATTTAATGATTTAAAACAAAAAAAAACCATTGTCCACAATAGACAATGATTGGTGTTTTACTTTGCTGGTGAACGTTCACAGATACCATTACACAACTGGCAGGATATTTAAAGCACTGATTACAAATGTTTGTTGATTAAAGAAGCTTTTCATGCTTTTAGTGAATATTTGTAATTGCACTAAATAACACTGAGATGTTTGTGTATTTTCTTATAAGTTAGATGCCGATTGCAGGAGTGACTGTCACTAGTAATAACAAGTTACACTAGATTGTGCAATGATTCTTATTTGACTTCAAGGATATATTTATTACCATTTTTGAACAAATTATACTAACATGAAAAGTTGTGGAAATGATTGTGCACTAGATAAGGTGATACATTACAGGAGTGGTTGGGTTTATGGAGCTTTATGCTGAGGTTTTCTCAAAAATTATAGCGCAGTCCTGTCACTATAAAACCCAGTGATTCAGTTGGTAATAACATGCACTGGAAGTATTTTTAGTTTTCACTTGTTATTCA